>NW_007258268.1:133361-233143 GCF_000164805.1 Carlito syrichta
CACTGCACTCCAGTCTGGGCGACAGAGTGAGACTCCAACTCAAAAAAAAAAAAAATGACTTTTATTCTCTTCTTTCACTGAAAACCTTCATTCCCACTTCTAGTCTCATATGGTCCTTTTTGTGAAGCCTTCCTCAATTTCTCTGGAGAAAATGAGTAACTTTCTACACTGAGCAGCCACACCCATTGCTTAAATATCTGATGTACTACTTAGTACTTTTGAGTGTATACATTTGCTCATGTTTCTATTTTTCATTAGACTAAAAATTCTTCCAGGATAATAATTTTGTTTTATACATTCTGTATTGTCAAGGCCTCCTATAACATTAGAAGATGATTAGTGAATATAAACTTCATTAAAATGAACAACTTTGCTTCCTGCTTTACTTTTAGAACTCCTTAACCATGTAATAACCACTGAAATAAAAAGAAAACAAGTTTGAGGGAGAAAGTAAAAACAATATATGTTATGCTCTATCTTTTCCAGTCAAGGTTTACCCTCTCTGTCTAGAATTCCCCACATAATAATGCCATTGCAGGAACTCAATTTCCTAGAGGTAGTAGAGAAGAAAGGAGAGAGGGAAGACCAAGGAATAAAGTAGGTTTACTCTAATCTGTGAGTGCCATCACTAGAAAGGTCAATTTCCATGTTTTTGGCCTTCCCTTCCCCCAAGTCCACTCAGAAAAAATAACTTATAAAAGAGTAGTGGTCTGTGATCCTAAGAGTGGATTCAATTTAGATAAAGAATACCTTTCAGCAGCTGACAGTTATACTTGCTCAGGTTCCCAGTTGACCATAAGTGCAGCCAGTTTCCTCTTGGGTGAGAGCTCATATTTAAGACTTTAAACAACTCATAGGGAGGGATCAGAACTTCCTTTTTGAGGGAGAAGTCTTGTACAGGTACACCCAGGCAGGTAAATATGGTGAATAATGTTTGATTCCCAAGCTCTTGTGCCTCTTCTTTTAGGAGGGAGGTGGAGAGAAATTGACCAAATCTAACGGTGGCACCTACATGGGCTTTGAAGGAGAAGTTCTTTATCCCATGATGCACCTCATAACATCGAGTATTATTCTCTGTGATACTCTTCTTCCTCAGCAGCTGGATTGCTGTGGTCAGGTAGTAGTGGAAATATTTGAAGTAGAATGAATGTTCATACTGCTGTGGAGTCCTGGCAACACTAGCCATGGCTCTAGTAAAGTCAGAGTGAACATTGCTGTTCAATGTATAAACCAGGATAGCCACAGTATGTGTAGTGGTCATGTTTGTGGGGAGAGCTTTTTCTTGGCTAATCCAAGCTAAGTACGCTTTTTGCCACACTCTGAAGTATATCTTATGGGATTCTATTTCTTGTGTGAAGTAATCTCCCTGAGTTAGTTTCTCCATGATCTGTTTGCTGCAGCCTTGGTACTGATCATCAAAGGAACCTGGTGCCAAGTCGAAGTCGATTTTAACTGCAACCTATAAGAAAATAAAATATTGATTTTAATTTTTCAAATCAGATGGTGAATGTGGTTGCAGTTTGCTGTGCTCTATAAGGCTAAGTCTTTTGCTCAAAACCAGTATTTGCTGAAGTAAGTTTTACTCAAAGTCATTACATTGCTCTAAGCCTTCCTTTATCAGTGACCTGTGCTAAAGATTGAATTGGTTTTGATGAATATTACTGAAAGCTAAAGACTTCATCTCCCCAGGGAGGAAGTAGCCCTCTTTATAACACTAACATCGCAGTAATTTTTTTCAAAGTGAGCATTTTGAAGAAAAAAATTAATAACCTTTTAGTTTATTTTATATTTTGTTTTTTCTACTCTCCTTTCCCTCTTATTTTCTCTCATGGGCATTATAAGGAATATCTCTTTTATGAATGTCTAAAACTTACATTAAATCCTTGAACTTTATCCTTAAGTGATGAATAGTATTAAGTTATCCAAGTGAGTGGGCTTCTAAAGCCCAAGTTCTGAAAAAAATTGAGAATAAAGCAAATATGAAGATCACAATATCATTTTTCTTGTTACATGAGGACATGTTGGAGCACACATCTTTAGGTCTGATGACATGTAACTTGTTACGAGTCAATTCCAGAATTTACTCAGAAGACTTGCCCACTCAGTTGCAGCCAGTACTGGATTGGGGCTTGCCCAGATAAGAGTATTGTCATGGAGGAACAGAGTCCGGGTGTCTTTTGCTATCAGGCTCACTGCCAGGAGGAAGAGCAGAGACAAACTCAGCATACCCAGTTATTCTTTCTGAAGTTACCAAACAAGGAAATTTGCTCACCTCTGGGGTAGCGGAGTGAGCAAAAGGCTGGACAGTGGTCAGGAATGTGCCTACGAAAGTCCCTCCTCTAGGAAAAAGACATTCCTTTCTAATGAATTTTAGAAAATAACTGAATATTATTTACTAAGATCCAGTGCATGCTGCACTGAAGTTATAGATTTGAATAGATTTTCACTAAGAATCATCAGTCCATCATTTAGAGCCAATTTTAAATTATCCAAATTCTAAAACATTTCTTTCTTGGCAAAAAAAATGATGCCTTTCTGATAAACAGTACTCATTGGGAAATAAGATAAGGGATAACATTCCATGTAGTCAATGTTAAGAATGTTGAAACTGGAACTAAAATAAATTTGGTATTTTTTGTATGTTATTTGTGATAAGATATCGTCTAGTTGTATGCAAACTAGAACACATTTTTAAAGTGGTTTTAACCAATAACTCTTTACAGCAGGGTTTAAGATAGGTCTACAGAATCTATTTAAGCCAAACTAACCAAATCAATAATATCATGTTCTGCCAAATCTCATGATGAACTCCAAAGCTTTGTTAATAAATTACTAGATCTCAAATATGCAACTCTGTCACCTCTTAACATGAGGTTATTTTTCATTACATAGAACTTTAAATTAGAATACTTACAACTTGAGCCAATCTGTAGGATATAGCTTAAAGCCAGATAGACTCGGTTTATTTGTATTATTTGTCTTGTGAAGCAATATTTTGCTTAATTTTTATGGAGAATCTAGAAAAAGAAACCTCTATGCCACAAGCTTCATAATGCCATGCCTATAAACTATAAAGAATTCTCTAATTTCTAATAATTATTTTTAACATGCTTCACTAACATGATTGATATTAGATCCCAAGTGCCTAAGGCCTGGGTTACTGAAAGGTTGTGGCCAGGTGAATGCTCTGTTGGAGCCCTGACCATGAAGACATTGCCTCCTCACTTGCCCCTACCTCAGAACTCCCTGTGGGTCTCTGCAGGGCAGAGAGGAACAGCAGGAGCGGCAGTGGCCCTCTGAGGAGCCAGATTCTCATCACAGGACCTCAGTCGCTGAGAGAAGAGTCCTCTTGCATTTGCTGAGTGGACAGCCCTGGCTTGTGTTAGAAGTACTTCTTCTTTGTCCTTGCAGATTCATCCTGAAATGAATTCACAGAGTTTTGGGGTCTTCTTCAAGTGAGTCTCAGCAGGAACCTTGCTCCTGTCTGTGCTGAGACCTGCTGCCTGCTAACAACCAACAGCCCTCCTCAGGGAAGAGATCAGTTTCAGCTTCTTTGCAAAACTGATATCTCTGTGAAACAGCCAAATGTGCATACCAAATAAGGGTGTCTAAAGTGAACCCAAGTTACTTTTGAATTAAAGCAAAATCCCTTATCTAGTCTGTATTTAGGGGAATGCCAAGGTCCTGTTAAGTGTCAGGCTCAGCAGTTCAGACTTCACTTTCCCAAGCAGCCAGGAAAAAGCATGCTCTGTCCAGAGTTTGGGGCCACATAGCATTATCTTGAGCCCCAGGCTTCCACTGAGTGATAACATCGGCCTGTGCAGGGCAGCTAGGAACGTGCCACCTCAAGGTGGGCCTCTGTGGGCTCCTCTGGTGGAGTCGATAGGCCCTGCCCAGGACGGGCTGTCATGGAGCAACACGCCCTTTAGGGATGTTGTCAAATTGAGGCTCTTTTTGCTGCTTTTGCATGGCACCTTTGAAACTCTCCAGTCCAGAGATTATACCTCTGGGTTCAAAGGGCTCTTCCCCATTTTACTTCTGAAGACATCAGGTCCTCTATCCACAGTATTCCAGTCTACAGTGAATCCTAATGATGACTGTCAGGAGGCTGCCTCCTCAGAACTGACAAAAATCAAAAAAGCATCCAGTATGCGAAGTTAATCCAGCACATGTGTTCTATTTACCACTTTCTTACGCACTTCCCTTCCTAGTTTGAACATCTTTTCTCTATTTCTACCTTGGTACAGTTGTTTTTCTTGCAAATATTTCCCATTTATACTTCCGGATTCATTGAACTTTAAAGAGAAACTAAATCTTGTTCTTGAAAACTCTAGTATTTTTTTGGCACCCTAAGTATCTTTCTTTGTATTTTTTTTTTTATTTTAAACTTAAAAAAAATATATAAGAGAGACGAGGTCTTGCTATGTTGCTCAGGCTGGTCTCAAACTCTTGGGCTCAAGTAATCCTCTCACCTCAGCCTCTCTAAGTGTTGGGATTACAGGCATGAGTTTACCATGCCCAACCCCTAAATATCTTTTAATTTAAATTTTCTGATGATCACAACAGTTCTGTCTCACTAACAAAAGTTCAGAATATCCACAGAGCATAAAGGAGGAAGCAAAATTACCCATAACCCATCACTTGAAGAAAGCCACTATTTAGATCTAGATTTGGTTTTACATACCCACACTCCAGAATTAAAGTAGTATAGTATGTAGCTTGCAAACTGTTTTTCTTTTTGTTCTTTTAAAGATATAGGGTACAATCAGGGTTAGGTACATAAGTGATCATTGTATAGGTAAAGTTTGGACCTCTCCTTGGTCCCCACTTCGCTTGGTTTAAGGTTAGGTACCCTTATTGATGTTATGTGCCCTCCCCCTCCCCTGGCAGTGTCCTGCTACAGCCAAACCCTTTCTTAAAGTATTATGATTAATGTTCAGGGTCTGTTTATGAGTGAGTGCATGTGGGACTCAGTTCTTTGTTTCTGTGATAGATCACTGAGTATTATAGACTCTAAATCCATACAAGTTGCTGTGAAGTCCATAATTTTGTTTTTTCTTTATGGCTGCATAATATTCCATTGTGTGTATGTACCACGTTTTCTTTATCCAGTCCACTTTTAATGGGCAGCAGGGTTGGGTCCATGTTTTTGCTATTGTAAATAATGCTGCAATTAACATGCATGTGCAGGTATCTTTTTATAGAGTAACTTGAGTTCCTCTGGATATATTCACAGAAGGAGGATTGCTGGGTCCTATGGAAGGTCAATTTTTAGATCTTTTAGGAATTGCCACACTGTTTTTCACAGAGCTTGTACTAGTTTACACTCCCATCAACAGTGTGGAAGTATTCCCTTTTCCCCATATCCTCTCCATCATCTGTTGTTTTTTGAGTTATTGATGATGGCCATTCTGACTTGAGTTAGGTAGTATCCACTGTGGTTTTAATGTGCATTTATTTAATGATTAATGAGGTTGAGCATTTTTCCATGTATCTGTTGGCTGCTTGTATGTCTTCTTCTGGGAAGTGTCTATTCATATCTTTTCCCCACTTTTTAATAGGGTTGTTTGTTTTTTTCCTTTTGGCACATTTGAGTTATTTGTAGATTCCAGATGTTAGGCCTTTGTCAGATATACAGTTGGCAAATATTTTCTCCCATTCTGTAGGCTGTCTGCCCACTCTCTTGATGGTTTATTTTGCTTTACAAAAGCTTTTCAGGTTGAGGAGTTCCCACTTGTCTATCTTATCTCGTTGGCATTCGCTTTTGGAGAATTGATCAATAATTGGTTTCCTATTCCAACATGCCTAGGAATGTTTCCTACATTTTCTTCTAGCATTCTTATAGTTTGATGTTTTACATTTAGGTCTCTGATCCACTTAGAGTTAATTTTTGTGTATGGTGGTAGGTAGGAGTCCTGTTTCAATCTTCTGCATGTGGTCAGCCAGTTTTCCCAGCATCATTTACTGAATAGGTTCTCCTCTCCCCAGTGGTTGTTGGTGGAGACTTTGTCGAAGATGAGGTTGTTGAAAAATTGAGGTTTTGCTTCTGGAATCTCTATCCTGTTCCATCGGTCTATATGCCTGTTCTTGTACCAGTGCGAGGCTGTTTTGATTATTATAGCCTTATAGTAGAGTTTAAAGTCTGGAAGTGTGATACTTCCCACTTTGTTTCTTTTGCTAAGGATTGTTTTGGCTTAACAAAAACCACATGGTTATATCATTAGATGCAGAAAAAACTTTTGATAAAATCCAGCATCCTTTCTTGATAAAAAAAAAACCTTGAACAACTAGGCATAGATGGAACATACTTCAAAATGGCAAAAGTCATCTACGATAAACCCACAGCCAACATACTGCTAAATGGACTGAAATTGGAAGTATTTCCCTTGAAAACTGAAACAAGGCAAGGATGCCCACTCTCATGCCTCCTGTTCAACATAGTGTTGAAGGTTCTAGCTAGAGCAGACAAGAGAAGGAAGTAAAGGGTATCCAAATAGCAAAAGAGGAAGTGAAGTTATCCCTCTTTGCTGATGAAATAACCTTGTACCTTGAAAACCCAAGATAATTTGTCAAAAACCTCCTTGCACTGATAAAGGACTTTGGCAAAGTCTCAGGGTATAAAATAAACATGCAAAAGACAGTTGCATCCTTTTTTTTTTTAGCTCTCATATTCATAGCACTAGAGTGATAATTTTGTATATTTCATTCAGTGTAAATAATATATACAAGTTTTCATGTGCATGGTAGGCTAAGAGAAGTACAATGTATACATGATAATATATAAGTTTTTACAATGGTCATGATTCAGAAAGGTATGTCTTAAAATTATACTCCTGTATAATCTTCATTACAGTAATCATAATGACACAAAACTGAATTATATATATATTTATATAACCTACAAAAAAGGATCAAGAGAGACATCATTTCATAAGTTACTCAATAGTGTATGGTCATAATTTACCTACAATCACGAGAAACAGAGAATAGATTAACACTAATGGCAGCATAACAATGTATTGTGTGGATAACAATTGTTAATGGTTTATGAAGAATTCTGTTCACTAAAACAAAATTGTCAGTGACCGGCACTGACCGAGGGAGGGTTGAACCCGCACCGGAGAGTCACGACGGCGAGAAGAGACCACTCGGAGGCAGTTCTTCTGGGATCAGTTTGATCAGAACTGAGTCCAAATTTTATTTAGACTCCTTCCAACTTATATACCATTTTCTATACCCTCCAGCAGTGTGATAATTACTTGCTGGGAGCGTACAAATTCCATGATGTATATTGCGCTTTACAAACTATGCATCACAAGACCATCACGAGACTTGCAAGTTCCAAGCAAACAATTCGAATTCCATGATGCCTGACGTGCTTCACAAAACTTACATTAAGGTCACAGGTGCACAATTTCAATACAGTTTGTTCAAAGTGTTTTCCATAATGTTCAATAAATCGTTCACATTATACTCTTTGTTCTAAACTCTGATTAATACAAAAACTTTCTAAGTTAACTCTAGGTTCAATCCAAGTTCACTGACTCCTAATAATTTTTAACGATTGATATTATCAACTTAACACTATACTATAATCTATAAGTTTACTTAAATGACTTAATTTTTATTTATTCCATTAACCTATTATGATTCAACATAGTGCCCTGTAATTCTATATTCAAAACTTATTCTTGAACCTTGCCATGACTTATATGAGTTTCATAAATCTAAACTTTAATTTTTATATGATCTAGTGATTGAACTTTAATACTATGCTATATCTTATTAAGCTAATACCTTATCATTAAATCTTATAATGATCATTAACGTATGATTTTTAAAATCACAACACTATAATTCTCATTCTATTCTAATAAAACTATGATTTTAACCCAAAACTTAAATCTTTTTTCCTAGTATATTAATACATGGCTACGTGTAAAATTTCCTATTGTCATATTAGAAGCAAAAACAACACTGTTGGGAAAATTTCGGTATACTAATCAAAGGATCTTAAAATTGGCCTACAGGAACAGGAACTAAAGTCATAATCTGAGAAAAGGAAACTTAAAAGCTTAAACAAAACTTAAAACTTTTCTATGAATGCTTATTACTGTTTAAATCTTTTCCGATGGAAGTTGTATCATCTTAAATGTATGTTTTATCCAAACAAGTTTATTCTAAAAATCAAATAGTAGCTGTCACACTCTTGGATAATGGACTGCACGGTTACCATGACAATGGCCACGGGCTGAAACAAACAGAGTTTTGGCATGTAACGAAACTAGAAAAACATTCTGCCTAGCTAGAGGCAGGGCAATAAAACTATTATGGTAATTTAGTTTCTAATCTTAACCCTAGGAGAAACTGCCTACAGGAACAAGAGCTGACTAACCAGTCTACCAGGAAATAGAATTTTAAAAATATCTAGAAAGAAGTACAACTTAGAAGGGACAAGGTCATATAAAATAATTCTGCTGTGCAACTTTCCATCAGGTGTATAGAGATTTACTTATAAGTTTTACTGCCATGTATGCACACTGGTCACTAATCACACTCCAATATTATAGGTATAACTGATATCCTATGTCAGAGGCAATCTTCCAGATGGGCCTTTACAGGCCTCAGCCATGTAGCTATAGATGTTGGCTCCCAACACAAAATAAGTTTACATAGTTGGATAAACATTCCAAAGGTCACTGTATACTTGCTAGCAAAAATATTACAAACATTCAAGTGTTTCTGTTCTTCTGATAGTGTGATCCATATGCGAACAGCTTTCTTCAGTGTTCAAAACTGAATCTGACTTTTTACCCAACATAAACTTACAATATATACCTTTTAAGAGAGCAATTATCTTTGCTCTGATGTCTGTGAAAATATCTCTTATTTATTCCATATCAAATTATACTTAAGGCTTGCAATTATGGATACTATAAAGATGCACCAAGATATTAGTGGTCTGGCCTCATTTTCTCCTTAACATGTGAGTAGTAAGACAACTGATTTCTAAAACTTACAGTTTGTAATTTACTCCAGAGGAAAAATATGTTATCCTGAGCACTCACCTCATGCGGAACTTCCAATAATGCTCAATATGAACCACAGAAAACCTCCCCACTTAGATCTGTTATTGGAGTTTACATATCAGTGTTCTTCATCCTCCATGAAATAACATGAGATGACTACTGGTTATCTAATATACAAGGGCCTATCATAGCTCTAATGTTCTATGCTTCTACATAAACACTAAGAATGAAGGCATAGCATCCAGTGAGCTGAGTTACATCAATACTGTTTGCTTTCTTCACTCTAATTCTGTCAATGCAAAACCAAAAGTATACAAGGAATAAATTTATGCATTCTAAAAATAAAAAAATCCATCTTCTAATGCCATTCAATATCTGATGTTTATTTCAACTTGACTTTTCATTAAGTATGTTTCCATATATATTGTATTATAAAGTTATCATGCTGAATACTATACTGTTTCCTATGGCATATATTTTGAACAACGGTCAGCCCACATTCTCTAAATTTGTAGATTCTCTCCAATGCACACAGTCTAACACTAAATAATGTTTTAGCTGATTAAAGGCATTAGACATTTTTTACATTTGCATATTCAAAAGATCCGTGGTTTAAATAAAGGTAATGGTACTCTTTACATCTGTAAACTTCTCACCATGTGTCTATAGATTATATTTTGAGATATGATTTTTCTAGTCATTACAGATACAGAAAATTTAGAGTATAAATTCTGATGTTGAGAAAACTTGCAATAATAATGAAAAGCTTGGTCCTATTCTTCCCATCTATATGATTTCCCTAAATGTAGATGCTCATATGTCAATCTAGTATATAAAGAGTGCTAAAGGATTTGCCACATTCTTGTCATTTGTATGGTTTCTCCTCAGTATGGATTTGCACATGTCCAGCAAGTCATAAATGAGAGCTTTACCACATTATTGACATTTGTAGGGTTTCTCTCCAGTATGGATCTTGACATGGTGACTAAACCCTGAATAAGAGTGAAAGGCTTTCCCACATTTCTCATATTTGTAGGGTTTTTCTCCAGTATGGATTAGGACATGTGTGGCAAGTCCTGAATGATAGTAAAAGGCTTTGTCACATTCTTCACATTTGTAGGATTTTTCTCCAGTATGAATCTTGACATGATAGGCAAGTCCTGAATGAGAGTGAACGCTTTGACACATTCTTCATATTTGTAGGGCTTCTCTCCAGAATGGATAGTCTTATGTTCAGCAAACACTATTAGAGTGAAAAGTTTTGCCACATTCTGCACATTTGTAGGGTTTCTCCCCAGTATGCATCTTGATATGTTGAGCAAGTTGTGAATGGGAGCAATAGGCTTTCCCATATTCTTCATATTTGTAGGGTTTCTCTCCAGTATGGATACTCTGATGTCAAATAAGACCTGAGTGCAAACAAAAGGGTTTGCCACACTCTTCACATTTGTAGGGTTTCTCTCCAGTATGGATGGTCTTATGTCTAGCAAATCCTGCATGAGAGCGAAAGGTTTTGCCACATTCCTCACATTTGTAGGGTTTCTCTCCAGTATGAATCACCATATGTCGAGCAAGGTCTGAATGATTGCAAAAGGCTTTGCCACATTCTTCACATTTGCAGAGTTTCTTTTCAGTATGGATCATAGTATGTAGAACAATGTCTGAACAAGTGTGAAAGGCTTTCCCACATACTTGACATTTGTAGGTTTTATGTGCAGTATGGATTCTCTGATGGTGAACAAGATGTGAATACCAAGTAAAGGCTTTATCACAAACTTCACATTTATAGATAGAGCTTCTCTCCAGTATGAATTTTCTGATGTTGTGAATGTCAGGAGTAATAGCTAATTGTCACAGTTTTCACTTTTGAAGGCTCTTTTTCCCCTATGGATTCTTTCACGTCTATTTAGTGAAAGAATTTAGTCTATAATTATATTATTTAGTCTATAATATTATATATTCACATATATTGTGTATATATAATATTATATACTATTATCTAGTATTATCTACTATTTTTTAGATGTTGAACACATTTTGAGGACTGGTTAAACATTTTGCCATATTCATGTCTGGAAGCCAATTCAGAAATATGAATACTCTGGTGGATAACAAATTTGGAGTGTTGATGAAAGACTTTCCCACTTTTGTTACATTTGTAATGGTTATTTGCAATTGAACATCCTATCTGCCCTTCACCCTCATGCACAATTTCCCAAGATTTTTTTACGTGTAAGTTCTTAAGGTAAAATCTTCCATATTTTCCCATTGGCACCTTTGTAAGTGAGTCTTCTATGCTCTTCTCTGGCAAAAGGCCCTGTGTAATGAGAAGTCACAGCAGTAATATAGACAGAAGAACACATGTCAATATTTTCTTTTCTATGTTAAAAAATCACCAACTTTTCTTTGATAGCAGGAATCTAGAAAAATTAAGTTTCCATGGTTCTCTAACATCACGTTCTGGTACAATATCCGCTGAGTGGGGTCCAGCCATTCCCACTCCTCTGGAGAGAATTCTATGGCCACATTCTTGAGTGTCAACAACCCCATCTCCCAGATTCTGGGTGTCCCAGCGTCCATCCCACGGTATCCCAGAACCTGCAGGTCACAAGGCGACAGAGGCTGAAGCAAAGATACACGACATGCGTGGGTCCCAATGAACAGGACAAAGTCGAAAGAATGACCCAGCTCTATGTGCAGGCGCAGGAGACAAAGGCCTGGTCAGAACCTCGACAGTTGCATTCTTATACACCAACAACAAACAGACAGAACCAAATAAAAAGCACAATTCCATTCACAACAGCCACCAAAAAAAAAAAAAAAGAAAGAAAAAAAAGAAATACCTTGGCATCTTCCTAATCAGAGAAGTGAAAGATCTTTACAATGAAAACTACAAAACGCTGCTCAAAGAAATCAAGGAAGACACAAACAAATGGAAAAATATCAAAACAGGCATCCCGTTTCAATCTTCTGCATGTGATCAGCCAGTTTTCCCAGCACCATTTACTGAATAGGTTTTCCTCTTCCTGGTGATTGTTGGTGGAGACTTTGTTGAAGATGGGTTGGTTGCGAAATTGAGGTTTTGCTTCCAGAATCTCTGTCCTGTTCCATTGGTCTATGTGGTCTTCCATGCTCATGGACTGGAAGAATCAACATTGTTAAGATGTCCATCCTACCAAAGGCAATATACAGATTTAACACAATACCCATTAAATTACCAACATCATCTCCTCAGATCTGAAGACAATACAGAAATTCATATGAAAACAAAAGACCACTGTTTTTTTTTTTCTTAGCATTTTAATGCAAGCATATCCCTGTATGGTTTAATACCTATTAAAACATAATGTATAATGGTTACACAATGTTCCATTTTATAGGTGCTACCAAGTAATGAACTAGCATGGTAGATCCATGGGCTCTATTATCTTGGAGATTGATCAGTGAGTTAATGAATAATTGATTGATTAGTGAATAGGACATGGACTCTTGAGAGCCTCATTTCCTGGCTCTCCTTCTTCCTTAATGTGTGAACTTGGGCAAGCTACTTAACCTCTCTGTTCCTCTCTTTCCATGTGTTGAATGGAGATAATAAATAGTATCTACCTCACCAAAGAACTGAAACATTTATAACTATTAGTACAGCATCTGACATCTAGAAATTTTCAGTAAAAAGAAACTAATTATTGTTGATATAAGAGTTTATTAAATAAATATATTTAACTAGTTTTAAATACCATAAATCTTTTTGTGTTTCTTGTAATTTTAAGGCATAATTCTAGAGATACAGCCACTGATCAATGGAATACATATTTTTAAAAATTTAATGGCAACCATTAGTAGTGTATAAAATTATCTCTTTAAGATTTTAAAAATTTTGAAGATTTTTCACTGGCAACTGTTACTTCGGGATATTGAGGTGTCATGAATAGAACTAGAATTAGAGTCTGAAAATTTGGATTATGGGTCTAGTTCTATCAATAATGCTGACTGAGTTAAAAAAAAATTAGTAGTCTGTGCTTAGCCTCAGTTCCTTAATCTTATATATTGTCTACATTAAATAAGGTAATAATAATTTCTTGTTGTTGAAAGGGTACTATACTTCAAGACACTTCTGTGTATTATCTCAACCTACATGACAACCATATGATGGAGATTTTTTTAACCTTTGATTTACAGATGTGGTTGCTGAGGCCCTGTGAAATTAAATAACGTGTTAGTGATCACAAGCACATTTCTTTTCTCTGGAGCCCACTGTCTTAAAAAAACTAAAGGAGAATAAGTGTCATTTATTATTATTGGTTGTAACGGTTTTGCTAATTTTCATATTGTGACTGCCACGTCCAGAATATGACCACCAGAGGGCAGTAGGAACCTTTGCAACGTTTTTGTACCACTAAAACTAAGAGGTAGGAGAGAGGCGAGAAGAGAGGGAGAGGGAGAGAACTGGGATGTTGGGGTGTTTTCTGATAATGTTTAGAGTAATTAAAAATCATCTTTTCTGGATATTAGCCCTTTGTCTAAGGTATAGTTTGCAAATATTTTCTTCCATTAGTAGCTTTTCTGTTTGCTTTGTTGATTATTTCTTTTGCTCTTCAGAAGCTTTTTAGTTTAATTAAGTCCTATTTGTCTATTTTAGTTTTGTGCATTGCTTTTAGGGTCTTTGTTATAAATTCTTTGCCCAGGCCAATTTTGTAAGAGTGTTCCTAGGTTTTCTTCTAAGGTTTTTTAGTTTCAGGTATTACATTTAAGTTAATATTGAGTTTTGAGTTAATATTTGTATATGGTGAGAGATAGGAGTCCACTTTCATTTTTCTGCATATGGCTTGCCAATTTGCCCAGCACCATTTATTGAATAGGGTGTCCTTTCCCCATTGATTATTTATATTGGCTTTGTCAAAGATCAGTTGGTTGCAGGAATGTAGTTTTCTTTCTGGATTCTCTATTTGTTCCACTGGTCAATTTGTCTATTCTTGTACCAGTACCGTGTTGTTTTAGTTATTGTAGCCTTATGGTATAATTTGAAGTCAGGCAGTATGATGCCTCCAAAATTATTATTTTTGCTTAGAATTGCTTTGCCTATTCAGGTTCTTTTTTGATTCCATTTGATTGTTTTTGCTAGTTCTATGAAGAACAAAGTTGGTATTTTGATTGGGATTGCACGGAATCTGTAGATTGCTTTGGGAAGTATGGTCATTTTAATAATGATTCTTCCAATCTATGAACATGGGATGTTTTTCCATTTGTTGTGTTATCTATGGTTTCTTTCATCAGTGTTTTGTAGTTCTCCTTGTAGAGATCTTTCACTTCCTTAGTTAGGTGTATCCCTAGGTATTTTATTTTTTTTGTGGTTAATGTGAATGGGACTAAGCTCTTGATCTGGTTCTCAACTTGAGTGTTGTTGGTGTATAGAAACACTACTGATTTTTGTACATTGATTTTGTATCCTGAGACTTTACTGAAGTCATTTATCAGGTCTAGAAGCCTCTTGGGGGAGCCCTTAGGATTTTCTAGGTATACAATCATGTCATCTATGAACAGGAATAGTTTCACTTTCTCCTTGTCGATTTGGATACCTTTTATTTCTTTCTCTTGCTGGATTGCTCTTGCTAGGACTTCCAGTATGATGCTGATAAAAGTTTACAAGGAACTCGAACATAAAACAAATAATCCCAATAAAAGTGGGCAAAAGACAGGAATAGACATTTCTCAAAAGACATACAAGCGGCCAACAAACATGAAAAGATGCTCAACATCACGAATCATCAGATATATGCAAATTAAGGTCACAATGAGATATCACTTCTCACTAGTCAGGATGGCTATTACAGAAAGTCAAAGAGCAACAGATGTAGGCACGGATGTGGAGAGAAGGGAATGCGCAGCAACTGTTGGTGGGACGGCAAACTGTCTCAACCTCTATGGAAAACAGTATGGAGATTTCTCAGAAAACTAAAAATTGAATTACCATTTGACCTGACAATCCCACTACTAGGGAAATACCCAGAGAGAAATAAATCCATATATAAAATGATACCTGTACTCATATGTTTATTGCAGCACTATTCACAATAGCAAAACCATGGAACCAACCTAAGTGCCTAACAACAATTGACTGCAGAAAGAAAATGTGATATATATATACACCATGGAATACTACAGAGCCATAAAAAAAGAATGAAATCATGTCTTTTGCAGCAACATGGATGGAGTTGGAGATCATCATCCTAAGTGAACTGACTCAGAAACAAAAAACCAAACACTACATGTTCTCACTCATATGTGGGAGCTAGGTGGTCACAAAGATGGAAATAATAGACACCGGGGGAACCAACAAGGTAGGAGGGAGGAGGGGTAGTTTAGGGTTCAGAAATCACCTATGGGGTAATGTTCATTGTCTGGGGAATGGGTCACCTGAAACCCCAAATCCCCACCACTACACAGTATGTCCATGTAATAAACATGCATGTGTATACCCTGAAACTAAAATTGAAAGAAAAAAAAATCATCTTTTGCCTTGAGGGCTATCTTATTATGGTTGTCATGTAATAATTTAATATTAATGAATTTAGAGTTTGGCAATTGGGGTAACTCAGTTATTATTTGTGTGATAATATTCAATTATTCAAATGCAATCTACATGTGCTGTCTTGATCAGTAAAAGAGATATAAGTTTTGAAGTAGCACAGACCTTGTTGAATTTGGTAGCCAGAAAAGCTTTGAATTATCTGCCTTTTAACTTTCTCCTTTACCCTTAACTACCTTACAGAAGTGAGCAAAGCTTCCTCAGTTATTTCACATTTTTAAATCATTTTTTATTTAGATAAAATTTTAGGCTTACAAAAAAGTTGCAAGAATAGTAGAAAAACTCTACTATCCATATTCATCCATATTTATATTTTGCCCCTATTTTGCTCTATTATTCTCTCTTTTTCTAAACCATTTGATATGTTATCCCTTTACCCTTAAATATCTCAGCATTTATTTCATAAAACCAGAAACATTATTTTATATAACCAGTCAATTATCAATATCATCTATGTAATACCTATATTGAATCCATAGTCCATATTTAAATTTCATCAACTGTTGCTATAATGTACTTTATGTCTCTTTCCAAGGATCACAACTTGCCCTTAGTTGTTAAGTCTCTTATAGTCTCTTTATTTTTATTTTTTATTTTTTTTCAGGGTCTTACTCTGTTACCTAGACTGGAGGGCAGTGGCACAATCACAACTTACCACAGCCACAGACTCTCGGGCTCAAGCAATCCTCCCTCTTTTGCTTTCTGAGTAGCTGGGACTACAGGCACACGCCAGCTATTTCTTTCTGAAAATTTTTTTTGTAGAGGCAAGGTCTCACTGTGTTGCCTAGACTAGGCTCAAACACCTGGGCTCAAGCAGTCCTCCCACCTTGGCCTCCCAAAATGCTGGGATTGCAGGCATGAACCACTGTGCCTGGCCTCTTTAAACTGTACTGCTTCTTCAGTGTTTGTCTTTTGACCTTGACATATCTGAGAAGTATTGGTCAGTTATATTGTGGAATGTCTCCCAATTGGAGCTTGTATATTATTTCCAGATGATTAGATTCAGATTAAGCAGTTTTGACAGGGAAATCACAGAAGAGATGTTGTATTATTCTCAGGAGACACTGCATCTGTTATTTCCATAAATGTTGTGATAATAGCTATTAGAGCAATTGCTTTATTATGGTATCCAGTTCCTTGATTATATACTGACCATCATATCATGTTATTGAATACTTCTTAGTTGCACTTTTAAAAAAAGCATAGAATCTTAGTGGTGGGAAAGAGCTTGTCCTCATCTCCCCTTCTCCCTGACCCCCACTGTGAATTTTCTCTTTAACAGTGTTGACAGAGGAACTTCTGCTACATGTGTCCCCACAACAGTTGGCATTCAATATGTGTTTGTTGAATGAATGAATGAATACACAAATGCTTCCACATTTCAGTATCTGGGCATTTGCTAAGAAATTCACTTACTCTGGGTCAGATAAAGCAAATTCCTAGAGGCCTATAAGAAGTTCTGAGGATCAGGCTCACAGGCAAGGCATATGCCCAAGGACTATGCCTGGTCTGTCCACAGTTCTGGGGACACAAAGGGCAGCAGAAGAGTTGACATAACTCTTGGACCATCTCAACACTTGGGTAGAGCAGAAGGATTAAGAATACCAGGTAAGGGAGTAACCATGTCTATTGGTCTGTTTTGCATTGTTTTAAAGGAATATCCCAGGCTGGATAATTTATAAAGAAAGGATTTGGCGCATGGTTCTGCAGGTTGTACAAGAAACAGAGGGCCAGTATCTGCTTTTGGTGAGGCCTCAGGAAGCTATGTCATGGTGGAAAGGGAGGAGAAGCTAGAGTGTCATAAGGCAAGAGTGTAAGTAAGAGAGAAAAGGAGGTGCCAGGCTCTTTTAAACAACCAGCTCTAACATGAACTAATTAATAAAGTGAGAATTCACTGCTTACCAGGAGGACAGCGCTTAGCCATTCATAACCCAAATACCTTCCACTAGGCCCCATCTTCAACCTTGGGGATCACATTTCAACATGAGACTTGAAAGGGAAAAACATCCAAACTACCTCATCACTATTCACTCACTTTTAAATATTTGCTAAGCATGAGCTTAGTGGGAGCCCCTGTGGACTCACCAGTAACCGATCAAATACAGCCTCAGCTCTAGAGGAACTTAGATCGATGGTGTTTTGAAGGTCAGCCCATAGGTAATAGGGGCCTAGCAAAAACATCCAGCAAAAACCTCCATTTCCCAAAGGGTATATAAAAAATAAGAATACTAGTCAGATTAATTAGCTAGAGAATGAAGATTGAAATTGCACAATTCTATAACCATCAATTTTTGGTGGAGGATAGAAACTCTAAAATTTTCAAAACATAATCAGAACTAAGAGAACTGGAAGTTACTTACAATTCTTGAGGGGGCTGTGATCCCAGTTAAGTCTGAGACCACATGCCTGGATGAAGAGAGCAGTGTCTGAGGGGACCCAGCATCTAATGCCAGGGCACTGGGCCTGGGTTCCTCTGAGGCATGAGGTCATGTGAGGCTGGATATGAGGTAGTCTGGACACAAGGCAGGACTGAACTTCTTAAAGAAGGAATAAGTGGGCCCATGTTTGGGAAGCAGGATGACAGAGAACGGGGAGGTGAACCAGGAAAGCACAGCATCCTCTCATGAGCGTCCCTGTGACCTCAGTCTAGGAAGGTCTCTTACATTTCTGATTTTTGGATTTAAAAACTGTGCGTGTGTGTGTGTGAGCAAGTATGTGTATGCACATATGTGTGTGTCAATATAGTATTTGAGGGGCAAGAACTGCTTCAAAATCTGGTTTCCCACTCTTCCCACCTCCCCAGGAACAGCAGCAGACAGTGAGACCAACCAGACTGTGCCTTCCCTCACAAAGAAGTAATAGCTGGGAGGAAGTAATAGTAGTGGGAAGAAGTTATAGATTGTTTAAGACACAGTCAGGACTGAGGATGCTAGAAGTTAATTATATTTCTAAGAAGTGGTTTGTGATCCAGGGAAATAGGGAATGGTGAAAGAGCTATTATAGTTGGTGGGGTAGTAAGTTAAAGAAAGCTTCAAGAGGCAGACTTCAAAGCCACACAAAGCATTAACTAAGCATTAACAAAGCATTAACACTATGATCCATCAGGAGAAGAGTAAGATTCATCCTCCCTGAATTACACCCAGTGTAGCAGAATCACATAATGTGGAAATAAAAGGAAGGGGTTGACTACACAGGGTGCAGATATAAGCCTGGCAAAAAGGTCTCCAGTTCATTCTATCTTAATGAACAAAGTGGAAATGTGTAAAGCAAAGGTTATTGAATATAAAACCATTATACCAAAAGAGAAGGATCTTCACTTCAAATAAATTCTGGGAGATCACATAAGTGCAGAACTGAATTTATAAGCCCTAATCCATGAAACACTGAGAATAATGAAGGTCCTAAATTTGTGCTACAGCTGTTTTCCTTTTAGGCTCCATGAGTATCTGAAGTCAAATTCATTTCAGTAACTTAAAGATTAATTTTCTTTCAAAAACTCACATCTACTTGAAAAATTAATATACTCATGAACATAATGTTGGTTGTATTCTTACAAAATTCATGACTCTAGCTATATGCTAACAGATCTTTAACTCTCCCCGGCTTTTTTTTTTTTTTTTTTTGAGTTGGAATCTCACCCTGTCACCCAGACTGCAGTGCAGTGACACGCCCCCGGCCACTACAGCCTCGACCTGCTGGGCTCTGTGATCCTTCTGCCTCAGCCTTCCAAGTAGCCGGAACTATAGGCGTGCACTATGATGCCCGGCTAATTTTTGATTTATTGTAGAGACGAGGTCTCGCCAAGTTGCCTGAGTGGGTCTTGAACCCGTGGGCTCAAGCAATCCACTTGCCTCGGCCTCCCAAAGTGCTGGGATTACAAGCTGAGCCACTGAGCCTGACCTCTCCCCAGCTTTAAGACAGGTTATAAATCTTCTAACATTGGTAACAACGAATGGTACAAACAGAAGTCATATTACTCTAATCACTACATTGTTTTCCTTCATTGACTAAAGGGGAAAATGTTTCAGTTCACCTTACCCCAAAAGTAATAACATATCAAATAACACTTTTATATCAGTTTCATCTAATCTCAGCATTTTCACAGTTATTTAGAATAATCCCTGGTCTGGGGTTGCCAAATCTCTCCAACTGCTCTTTCCTAATATTTGAAGATGTTATTCTGTTTTTCCAAACTTTCCATTTCCAGACTCAACATTCTGACTGAACTGTTCTCAGAGGGCATGGTTTCCAGACTCTATCATCTTGGCCATTTTTCTTTTTCTTATGTCCAGTAAGTCAATGACTCTTTTAAAATGCAGCAACAGGATGCTACACATGTATCTAATCTGTGAGACTAGAGACTTCCTTTGTTCTGAACACTCTATTTCCATTTTTTGGGCAATTGTATCATTCTTTGACTCACAGCATTTGCACCTATTAGAAATCATAAGTTATTACCTTACAAACTCTATTTGTAAGTCAGATCTCATTATTCTATGCACTTGTAAATTTGAAGTAGATTAATCAAGCCCAATTTTAGAACCTTATATTTATGCATATTAAGAGTCTTTATTTTAACTTGTCAAATACTTCATCAATCCTGATATGAAGTATATTAGCAATAACTCTTGGCTTAGTTTCATGCAAAAAGCTGGAATACTATTATTTTTATATCTTTATTTCAAATATAAAATTTTAATAGCACATGGCTAAGTAGAGATCACTGGACTTGACAATAGAAATTTCCTTTTAGGTTGAAAATAATAATGCATTTTAAAGTTCTCTTTAGTTGTGCACCAACCAGTTGCTCAACAAGTTTTGAACACATATAACTCTGCTAACATTACTTAACTAGGGAATTCAGTTTGTCAGTTGAATTAAAAATATATTTTTGGTCTAGCTTATATAAAACAATTTTTGATAATTAAGTTCATGAACTTGCCACCCTGTGTTTATATTGGCAGCACTGTGAAAGCTCCTTGGTAAGATTTTATAACCTTGGTATATCAGTGTCTCACAGCTGTGTTTGTGTCAACATGTTGTGGTGTCTTGCTAAGTGGCAAGTTGTTGTTGCATGTTTTTGTGTGCCACGAGAATGTCAAAGCCTGAATTAGAGCAATGAACAAACATTAAATTTCTTGTTAAACTTGGCAAGAGTGGAAGTGCAATCAGGGACATGTTAGTCCAAGTTTATGGGGATAATGCCATGAAGAAAACGGCAGTGTACAAATAGATTAAACATTTTTCTGAGGGGAGAAAAAATGTCACTGATGAAGGAGAGGTCAGATTGGCCAGAACTGACAAAAACATTGCAAAAATTTGTTGAATTGTGCGTCAAAATTGTCAGCTGACGGTGAGAAGCATAGCAGACCCAATAAACATTGATAGAGAAACAATTAGGAAAATCTTAACTGAAAATCTTGACATGAGAAAGGTGTGTGCAAAAGCAGCCCCAAAGAAGCTCTTGCATCACGACAATGAACCAGCTCACACAGCGCTGTCTGTGAGGGAGTTTTAGTCAGTGAATAAATAATTGTATTGGAACACCCTCCCTACTCACCTGATCGGGCCCCTGATGACTTTTGTCTTTACCTAAAGGTAAAGGAAATATTGAGAGGAACATATTTTGATGACCTTCAGGACATTGAGGGCAATATGACAGTAGCTCTGATGAGCCATTCCAGAAAAAGAGTTCCAAAATTGCTTTGATGAGTAGACTAGGCTCTGGCATTGATGCATAGCTTCCCAAGGGGAGTATTTCAAAGGTGACTGTAGTAATATTCAGCAAATAAGGTATGTAGCACTTTTTCTAGGGCGAGTTCGTGAGCAATTGGCAGACCTTGTATATAAATACTTTTTGAGTTGGGGGGTTTCACTTTGAGACCAAGGCTGCAGTGCAGTGGCATGATTGTGGCTTACCACAGCCTCAACTTCCTAGGTTCAAGCAATCCTCCTGCCTCAACCTCCCAAGTAGCTAGCACTATAAGCACGCACCACCACACCTAGCTAATTTTTTTATTTTTGTAGAGTTGAGGTCTCACTGTGTTATCTAGTGTGGACTCAAACTCCTGCGCCCAAGCAAATCTGTTTCCTCAGCTTCCCAAAGTGCTATGATTATAGGTGTGAGTCACCCTGCCCAGCCAGTATTTTTTTATTTTATTTTAATACCCTCAGGTAGGTCATGCATTCTTTATTTACCCATAAGGCACACATTTTACTCTCATACTAGTTAAATAATGTATGTTCTCTACCTGGGCTCTTTCAGCATTTAAGTTTGCCAGCCCTATCTAAATCATTCCACTTAGGGTGTAGACAACTTATGAACATGTCACTCCTACCCTAAAAATGAGAAGGAAAAAAGCCATATAATTTACAAAATCATAATTTTTCTTGAATCCATAAAAAAGCCAAGGTCACAAGACAATCAGGTAAACTGAATTTCAGGGGATGACAGGCCCTCTGAGAGAGGAGGCACATAAATTGCTTCATCTTTGGTGAAGTAAAGGAGAAAGATACAGCTGCCATAAAATGGGTAAAAAGTAAGCAGCCAAAATTTTAACAAATTCTTAAAGGTCAAGTTTAGGCTAGTCAGACAGTTTAGAATCTTCTAGAGACCCAGACTCAAGGAAACTAGATACTCATTCTCAAGCCCTTTTCCATGAGTCTCTACTAGGTATTCACAAGAAAACTTGGAGATAAGGTAGGAGACCTGAGAGATTTCCCTGTGGAGATAAAAGCAGGCCCAAAGCCCACACCGTTCTCTCTGGCTCTGCTCTCATTTAAAACAAAACCAAAGATGGCCCACATGAGGCAAGTAGTGTAAGTTTTCCCTATGAAGTAAACCAAGGCAGTTTCCTCAGGACCCAGAGAGGAATGAATCTAGCAGCATGCTCCATGAGTCTCCAAAGGAGAGACAATAACCACTTAGAGCAAAGAAGAAGGAAAAAATCCACCGACCTGGGCTGGAACTGGCTGGACTCTCCTGCACCGCACAGTCCACCGTGGCCCCTGGACGCAGTGGGTGGGGTGAGTGACAGGACTTTGGGAGTTGTGGGACCCCAGTCCCTTGTGGGAAATCCCCTTCTCCACAGCCATGCTTGGCTGTGGAGTGGTGCAGGAAAAAAGTCTAGAGCAGGGCCAGCTACCATTTCCCAGGAACTCAACCCTTGCAGGGTGGAGCCTCTGCTTTCCAGTCAGCTTGGGAGGGAACAGATCCCAAAGGCAACATGAGCAGCTGTAGATGGCTCCTGGTGGGGCGTGTTGCCTGAGAACAAATGCCCAGAGGCATGCTGCACTTTAACTTTCAGGTTGCAGATTGCCTGAGGTCAAGGTGGTAGCTGCGCATTGCTGCAGCAACCTCTCCCTCCTCTTGTGAAGCGTCTGGGCCTGCTCTGTACAACAGCATTACCCCAGGGGCATGGGACTCCCTCCAAAATCCTGTTGGGGCAGCTAAGCGTGCACACTTGTGGGATATTCCATCTCCTTTCCCCTGCATGTACTCAGAAGGCTTAAAACAAACAGAAAACCTAGGAAACCTCTAGAGCCCCACCCTCTGCCTAGACTGGCAAGGCATTTACTTGGAGAAACATGCTCCAAGGAGGAACCCTACAGTCACCATTATAACAGGCTTTCTCCCACAAGAGCCACCTACTGGCCGGAGTTCGACAGTACAGCCAGCCACACCAGATACATCCCTCAGCTTATTGGTAGGCCTGATCCCAAACACCCTGATCCCAAACACCACCTATCAACACTTTCCAAGCCACACTGGTCATTCAGGATGCCTTGAACCAGTGTAGATACTCAGCACAGGACAGCCACAGCTGGCAATTGAGCAACTCACAACACCAAGAGAACCCTACAGTGCTTATGTCAGCCTCCTGTCAACCACAAAGAAGAAGTTTTCTACCAAATGAGAAGGAACTAGAAAAGTAATTCTGACAACATGAAAAGACAGGTCTTCAACACCTCCCAAAAGGCCACATCAACTCTTCCGCAATGAACATTAAAAAAATGAAATTGTTTAAATTCCAGACATAGAATTCAAAAGTTTAATGATAAAATTGGTCAAGGAACTTCAGGAGAACACTGAAAATCAACATAAAGAAATTTTAAAATGATTCATGGATGAAAAATTCTCCAAAGAGATAGATACCGTAAAAAAACAAGCAAGCAAGCAAACAAATAATCTGAAAATTCTGGAAATAAAAGAAGCGTTTAGGGAAGCACAGAATGCATTGGAAAGTTTTAACAGAAGACTGGAACAAGCAGAAGAAAGGATTTTGGAATTTGAAGACGGCTTTTGAATTAACCTAATCAGACAACAATAAAGAAAAAAGAATCAAGAGAATGGAACAAAGTTTTCACAGAATATGAGATTATATAAAACATCCAAACCTAAGAATCATAGATGTTCCTGAGGAAGAAGAGAAAGCAACAGGTTTGGAAAACCTATTTGAGGGAATAATGGAGGAAAATGTCCCTGGCCTTGTCAGAGATCTAAACATCCAGATACAAGAAGCTCAAAGAACCCTGAGAAGATTAATTGCAAAAAGGTCATCCCCAAGCCATATAATCATCTGGCTATGCAAAGTTAAGGTAAAGGAAAGAATTTTAAGAGAAGTGAGATTTTTTTTTGAGTTGGAGTCTCACTCTGTCACCCAGACTGGAGTGCAGTGGCCACTCCTGGCCACCGCAGCCTCGACCTGCTGTTTTCCGGCGATCCTTCCACCTCAGCCTTCCAAGTAGGTGAAGCTACAGGTGCACGCTGCCACACCCGGCTCATTTTGATTTATTGTAGAGATGAGGTCTCGCCAAGTTGCCCAGTCAGGTCTCGAACCTGCGGGCTCAGGCAATCCACTTACCTTAGCCTCCCAAAGGTGTGGGATTATAGGCTGAGCCACCAAGCCCAGCTGAGAAGTAAGATTCTGTAAAAGCATCAAATAACTTACAAAGGTAAGCCTGTCAGACCACAGCAGACTTCTCAGAAGAAACCCTACAAGCCAGAAGGGATTGGGGCCCCATTTTCCATCTCCTCAAACAAAGTAAACATCAACCAAGAATTTTGTATTCAACAAAACTAAGTTTTATAAATGAAGGAGAAATTAAGTCCTTTGCAGACAAGCAATTGCTGAGGGTATTTATCACCACTAGACTGGCTCTATAAGAAATATTCAAAGGAGTAAAAAATACTGAAAAAAAGGGTCAAAATACACCAGTAAAAAAAATGTTGGAAATAATAAAGTCCATAGGCTTTATGGAACATCAACACAATAGAGAAAATAAATAAACCAAGCAACCAGATCACCAGTACAATGAGTAGAATCGTACCTTACATATCATTATTAACTCTGAACATAAATGGTCTCAATGCCCCACTAAAAAATATAGACTGAGAGAATGGACAAGAAAACAGAACTCAAATATCTGCTGCCTTCAAGAGACCCATTTAACTCACTAAGGTTCCTACAGATTCAAGGTAAAGGGGTGGGTGAAAATATTTCATGCAAATGAAAACCTAAAATGAGCAGGAGTAGCCAGTCTCATATCATCTGATCAGTTGATATGAGATATCAGTTTTATCTAAAACTGATTTTAAGTTAACAACTGTAAGGAAAAAAGGACAAAGATGGCTATTATATAATGATAAAGGGATCAATCCAACAAGAGGACATAGCAATTAAATATATATGTATGTAACACTAGGGCCTCCCAGTTTTATAAAACAATTTCTACTAGAACTTTTTTTAAAAAGGATATAGACAGCAATAAAATAATAGTGGGAGACTTCAACACTCCACTGACAGTAATAGACAGATCATCAAGGCAGAAAGTCAACAAAGAACATTGGAGTTAAATAAGACTCTGGAGTAAATGGAGCTAGCAGACATCTACAGAACATTTCATCCCCAAACTACAGAATATACATTTTTTTCATTGGCACATGGAACATTCTCCAAGATAGATCATATGATTGGTCATAAATCAAGTCTCAATAAATTAAAAAAAATCAAAATCATGTCAAGAACCATGTCAGACCACAGTGGAATAAAACTAGAAATTATCTCCAAGAACTCACAAAACCAAACAAAGACATGGAAGTTAAACGATTTTCTCCTGAATGAACCTTGGGCCAATAATGAAATCAAGATGGAAATTTAAAAATTTCTTAAAACAAGTGACAGTGAAACACGTTATCGAAACCTTTGGGACACAGTCAAAACTGTGGTCAGAGGAAAATTTATAGCACTTAAGGTCAATATTAATAAGATGGAAAGATCATACACTGACAACCTAACATCATACCTCAATGAACTAGAAAAACATGAACAAACCAAATCCAAAGCTAGCAAAGTAAAAGAAATAATGAAGACCAGAGCAGAACAATGAAATAGACATGTTTAAAAAATCAATGAAACAAAATGTTGGTTCTTTGAAAAGATAAACAAAATTGATAGGCCACTAGCTAGATTAGTTAAGAAATGGAGAGAGAAGACACAAATTGCTCAATCAGAAATGAAAAAGGAAATATTACAACTGGTACAATGAAAATTCAAAAAATCATTCAAGTTATGAATACCTTTATGCAAAAAAAAAAAAAAATAGGCATTCTAGAAGAACATAAATAGAGAAAATAAATTCTTGGAAGCATACAATAAATTCTTGGAAGCGTACTATAAATTCTTGGAAGCGTACTATAAATTCTTGGAATCATACAACCCCGCAACCTTGAATCAGGAAGAAATAGAAAACCTGAACAGACCAATAATGAGTAGCAAGATTGAAACAGTAATTAGAAGTGTCCCAACAAAAAAAAGTCCAGGACCTGATGGACTCACAGCTGACTTCTACCAGACCTTCAAGAAAGAACTGGTACCAATTTGATTGAAGCTATTCCACAAGATTGAAGAGGAGAGACTTCTCCCTAACTCATTCTAAGAGGCCAATATCACGCTGATACCCAAACCAGGAAAAGACACAGCAAAAAAAGAATACTGTAGTCCAATATTCCTTATGAACATAGATGCAAAAATCCTCATCAAAATTCAACAGCACATTAAAACAAACAAACAAACAACAACAACAACAAAAAAAACCCCCACCATGACCAATTGAATTTTATCCCAGGGATGCAAGGGTGGATCAACATATGCAAGTCAATAAATGTGATCCATCACATAAGCAGAATTAAAAACAAAACTCATATGATCATTTCAATAGATGTAGAAGAAGCATTTGACAAAATCCAGTATCTTTCATGATAAAAACCCTCAGCAAAATAGGCATAGAGAGAACATTCCTCAAAATAAATAATAATAATAAAAGGTATATATGACAAACCCACAGTCAATGTCATCCTGATTGGAGAAAAGTTGAACACATTTTCCCTCAGAACTGGAACAAGGCAAAGATGCCCACTTTCACCACCACTATTCAACATATTACTGGAAGTCCTAGCCAGAGTAATAAGGCAAGATAAAAAAAAAAAGGGTATCCAAAATAGAAAAGAAGAATTCAAACAATGATCTTATAGCTAGATGATCTTATAGCTAGAGGATACTAAGACTCCTCCAAAGACTCCTGGACTTAATAAATGAATTTGGTAAACTTTCAGGATATAAAATCAGAACAAATAAATCAGTAGCATTGCTATTTACCAATAGTATCCAAGCTGAGAATCAAATAAAAAACTCAATTTTATTTATGATAGTAGCCAACAAGCTAAAATATTTAGGAATATATTTAACCAAGGAGGTGAGAGATCTCTACAAAGAGAACTACAAAACTCTGATGAAGGAAATTGCAGAGGACACAAACAAATGAAGAAAAGTCCCATGCTTATGGTTTGGAAGAATCAACATTATTAAAATGACCATGTTACCCAAAGTAGTCTTACAGACTTAATGCAATTCTTATCAAACTACCTGTGCCATTTTCCACAAAATTAGAAGAAAACAACAATTCTCAAATTCATATGGAACCAAAAAAGAACCAGAATAGCCAAAGCAATCCTAAGCAAAAAGAACAAAGCTAGAGGCATCACATCACCTGACTTCAAATTATACTACAAGACTGTAGTTACAAAACAGCACAGTACTGGTACAAGAGCAGACACATAGACCAATTGAACAGAATAGAGAATCCAGAAATAAACCCAAATACCTATAAACAACTGATCTTTGACAAAGCATACAAAAACATACACTGGGGAAAGAATACCCTATTCAACAAATGGTGCTAGGAAAATTGGATAGCTACATGTAGAAAAATGAAATTTGATCCCTATCTCTCCTCATATATAAATTAACTCAATATAAATTAAAGGTTTAAATGTCAGACCTGAAACCATAAAAATTCTAGACTAAAACCTATGAAAAACTCCTATGGCTATCAGCCTAGGCAAAGAATTTATGGCTAAGATCACAAAAACAAAAATAAATTAGTAGGACTTAATTACACTAAAAGGCTTTTGCTCAGCAAAATAAATAATCAGTACCTCAAATAGGCATCCTACAGAATCAGAGAAGATATTTGCAAAATATTCATCTGACAAAGAACTAATATCCAGAGTCTACAAAGAACTCAAACAAATCCTCAAGAAAAAAACCCTATTAAAAAGTAGGCAAATTACATGAACAGACATCTCTCAAAAAGAAGATATACAAATGGCCAGCAAACATATGAAAAAATGTTCACCATCACTCATCATCAGGGAAATGATAGTTAAAGCCAAAATGAGATACCACTTCACACTAGTCAGAATGACCATTATTAAAAAATAAAAAACAGGCCAGGCACAGTGGCTCATGCCTGTAATCCCAGAACTTTGGGAGGCCTGAGCCTCCCAAACCAACCTGGGCAACTTGGCGAGACTGCATCTCTAAAATAAAATAAATTTTAAAAACTAGCCAGGCATGGTGGTGTGCACCTGTAGTTCCAGCTACTTGGAAGACTGAAGTGGAAGGCTTGCCTGAACCCAGGAGGTTGAGACTGCAGTGGCCATCATCATTTCACTGTACTGTAGCCTAGGTGACAGAGTAAGACTCTGACTCAAAAAAAAAAAAAAAAGATGATGGTTTGGAACACTTATACACTGTTGGTAGGAGTGTAAATTAGTACAACATCTATGAAAAGCAATATGGGTATTTCTCAAAGAATTAAAAGTAGATCTACCATTTGATCCAGCAATTCCACTACTAGGTATCTACCCTGAGGAACAGAGGTTGTTTTATAACCTCTGCAACACAGTTCACAATTGCAAAGATGTGGAATCAACCTAAATGCCCATCAACTGATCACTGGATAATGAAAATGTGCTATATATACACCATGGACTCCCACACAGTCATAAAAAAGAATGAAATCATATCCTTTGCAGCAACATGGATGGAGCTGGAGATCATCATCCTAAGTAAACTGACACAGAAACAGAAAATTAAACACAGAATATTCTCACTCATATGTGGGAGCTAAGTGGTCACAAGGATGGAAAAATAACAGACACTGCAGACACTAAAAAGAGGAGAGAGGGACCAGGGTTCAGAAACTACCTTTGGGGCATAATTTTCACTATCTGGGGAATGGGCCACCCGAGACCCAATCCCCACCACTACACAATATGTCCATGTAACAAATACGCATGAGTACTCCCTGAATCAAACATTAAAAAATTAAAAGGTGGGAGGGTTTAGGGACACCTGTCTGTTTCAGGAGCCTGTGATATTACAAAGCAGAGGTCTGCTACCACCAGGAGTAGGAAACTCTTCAAGACCCCTCTTAGATATAAGGCAAAGTTTGATGGGTGTATGAAAGGGGAGATGGAGAAGTGGAGAGGAGTGCTGAGAAACTCTATCCCAAGACTCAGACACAAGAGTCCTTCTTCAATTTGAAGTTTTACCAAAAGAGTTGAGAATCCCTGACCCTGTCTCACAATATGCCTAACAGCAAGTAACAGCACCAGTCTACTGCAGAGGAAGATGTAAGCTTGTGGAGAGAGAGGATTACCCCCTGCACCCCCATAATGTAGGCTTACAGTGTCTGCTGAAAAACTGAGAGTAGAACAGAAACACTGAGTAAACCCTCAGGTACCTTAGACTCTACTGTAGACAAAAAGTAACAGCAGTCCACGACTGGAGGAGTTAGAAGTTGTGCAGGAAGGCAACTAGAGCAAAACAAAATCTAAGCCCAGCTCATCCACTAACTAAGTTTGCTTAACTCCAACGTGAACTGCTTGACAGAAGAAGATATGTGACTATTTCAGGGCATAGATACCATAGATACTAGTCTTTTTTGTTTTTCTACACACAGTATCCAGCCTTCAATACAAAATTTTGACACACACACAAAAACAAGAAAAAAAAAATAACTCACTGTCAAAAGATAAAGCAATTCATAAAACTATATTCAGAGATGATCCTGACAATGGAACTATTAGACAGGGACTTTAAAATAACCATGATTAGTGGGTTAAAAACTTTCCTAAAATCTAGAATTAAAATGTCCAAATCCTCTCAGTGGAGCTACCTTATAACAGTCTCTACCTGCAGTTACGGTCCTTTTTTCTTTGTACTTTCTGAAACCTACTTCATTAGAACTTGGTGTATGATATCTACTAACTTAAATTTCTTTATGCTAATTATCTTTTTTTGTTTACTTTATTCTCCATTTTTTTCTCATTATTTGTTTGTAGAGGTACTCCTTAAGTATTCTAAATACATACAGTAAATCCCCTATGTATGAACCTTCAAGTTGCAAACTTTCAAAGATGTGAACATGTATTCACATGTCCAATCATGTAAGTTAGTTCATGTGGTTGACACACATTGTTATGTGTTGTACTATAAGATTAAAAATGTTTTCTTTATTTTTTGTGTTTGTTTTTAAATGTATCATTTGTGTGAAAAGTATTATAAACCTATTATAGTACAGTACTATACAGCCAATTGTGCCAGTTGGGTACCTAGGCTAACTTTGTTGGACTTATGAACAAATTGGACTTAGGAATGCACTCAGAATGGGAAACATTCATATATAGGGGACTTACCATATTTAAAAATTTGCTAATTTGATTTAATCGTCAACACTTCTTCCTTTTCTTCTCTCTACCTTTCACATCACTTGACATGTTGAGTATCTCATGGTTTCCATATTTTCTGCTTTTTTATGTCACATATTTGTTTAATTTTCTCTTAGGTTTTCCTGAAACTTTTCTAGTCACTTAAACTGCTGTAATTTTCCTTGGGATCCTGTTGCTTTTACTTATGAATTTTGGAATTAATAGCTCCAAATTGTGGATCACATCACTATAACAATTATAATTCCATCATTTTAATATACTTAATTTTTTTTAGAATTTGACATTTTATTGTTAACACTTAGGTTTCATGAGGCTGAGTACAAAGAAAGACTCTTTTGTTTTGGATGGGCCTTTTGAACCCCCCAAGAAGCGATCCTTAAATTCTTTGTACATTTGGTACCTAATCATAACTATTTCTTTATTTAAGTGCATATACTCTGGAGAAAATGGGTGATGTTCCCTTATTGTTCATGAAAGATTGGAAACAAAATTATTTTAAAAATTCATACTGTTTTAAGGGTTTGCTGTCTTGGTCTTTTTAGCTCAAAGAATTTCTATTCAGTTTGTTGTTATGGTTACTCTTAAAGTGGTGGTTTTCTTTTTTTACTTCTACTAAAGAATTAAGATCTACCCACGTTTCTACAAAAAAGCAAAGTCCTCTGAATTATGATCCTGAGAAAATCATATTACAAGACTAATTCAAGATGCAGTTCAGATCAAATACTTAAGTATCATTTTCAGAGTATAAATTTTGTGAGGATAAAAACCATATATTTTATTCACTGCTCTACCATCAATGCTTGTAGCAGTGCCTGCATGTTACTTAACCTCTCTGAGTCTCAGCTTACACTTGAAAAATAGCAATAACATTATCTACTTCAAAGATTCATTACTAGGATTAAATGAACAAAGTTCATAAAGTGTTTAAGATAGTGTCTATTAAGTAGGGAGTGCTCAATAAATTACACTTATTGCTATTGTTTTTATTGCTATCATTATTATTGTTTAGAAGGAGGTGGCTAGACCCAAATTCATGTCTTTAGTGTTCTTATTCCTATTGGCTAATTATTTGATCAAACTAGTCACAATTATCTATCTGCACAGCAGTTTTCCAACAAATCTACCTCATTTTCCATATATTTATGTTTTCAGTTGTATTCAATCAGCTAAATGGCTCCTTAGCAAAGACCTTGGAGAATGAGACAGATGAAAAAGAGATTTAAGTATCAGATAAGAGGCCTTTAGAATGTAACATGTTTTCGGGACCTGGTGTAGAGTTTTATTTCTTCATTAATAGTTTTCTTTCCCTTAATTAAAAAATATGACATTAGATGTTGTTTCAGGCTGGACTATCGTTGGGTAAAACTAATTGCTGTCAAGGAAAACATAATTTTCCAGCCAACGAAATATAACCACACAGTTCTACATTCATGTAAGTTGTGTACAAAAGCAAAACTGTACTGTAATGTTGAGAAAGGAAAGTTTTGGTCAAGCTGGTGCCTCCGAATCTTGACTGTAGTTACATAAACAGTGAAGTTTCATGACTAATGGCCAGGAAAACAGCTACTCACACCAAAAGTTCAGCGTTGGCATTGTTTACATATTGGCCTAGCAGAAGAGTTTCCTATCATTCTCTCAATATTTGAATTGTGAGTTTTTATAGCCAGTAGGGGCAGAAGAGTTGGGCTACTAAGCACGTGGTGATCTCTACTGGTTTGCTTGTGCCTGACCTTCCCCAAACTAAACAGGTGCTTAGAATTTCAGGCTACAGCTAGGAATGAGCTTAAAAGGCTGTTCTCTATGGAAAAGGCCATACATTGATTTTCATGTCTCAGAGTATACACAACTGACTTTTGATTGAGGTAAAAGTTGAAAGGACTGGCACAGGGTTACTTTTTACCTAGAAGTCGAGGTAGTGGTAAAAAGAAGGGCAAAAAAAGGAAATGGGAAACACCGAAAAAAAAAACAACATATTTTCATATTTTCCCTTGAATTAGTTCTTTGTATGATGACAAGCCTCCCATTCTCAGATTCAGTTTAGAAGTACTAGAGTTTTAGAAAACACTGAGAAACACAAACTAGTATATTTTCACATCTCTGTGTATTGCATATAGGAAACTTCTATTTTTAAAACTGGTGTTACAAGTTACACCAACAAAAAAAGGAAGTGGGTTATGATCTCTACAAACAAGTGGTTGACATATATTTTTACAAGTTTTATATCAAGAAATATGTAATAGTGTAGATAAAAATATCTAATCTAGCTCACAAACTCTTACATGTTTTCCTTCTCATATACTAAATATAGTAGTTCAAAAATTCTCATTATCTAATTTAATTCTCAAAAAGTAGTTATCACAGACATTACTTGCCCTATTTTCCAGGTGAGAAAACTTAAGGCAAACAGGCTAAGCAACTTTCTAAAGTAACATAACTAGTTCATGTTAGGAATAAGTACCTACTGTCTAGTGTCTTTAAGTCCAGTTTAATTTCTAGTACATCACATGGGCCACAGCAAAATAAAATGTGTAATGCATGCTTATATTATTTTAATTACACCTAAGGTTGTGAGACACAGAGATGCTTAGAGAGTAATAGAAACTCGATTTTTCTTTCCTTTGTTGTCAAACTCTTAGCTACCTACCTGTTTTTGACAAAACGTAATTCACAGCCCAGGGCTACGATTACAATGAGACCTAAAGAACTAAATCAGTTATCCAAAAAATAAAATCCAAGCTTGTCTCAAATATATGTCATCTGTCGTATTAAGTGATAGTCAAGATGTAGGCCTAAAATGCTAGATAGTTGCTCCTTATTTAATTTTATTTCTGTGACTACTCACCCAACTGATTGCACAGTTATCATTATCTCCTTATTTGTATACCCTCAGTTGCTCATTCTATCTGTTCTAGATTACCTAACTTCTTCAACTTTGTTGTATCTTGACATACTGTTTAACCCTCTTCCTATTCTGAGTGCAAGGGGCTGACAGCATAGACACAAATATTGGCCCCATGTGTTTCTCTTCTTTAAGCATAGATATGAATCAAGGGTTTTAAGGTTTGAATGTTCATCTGGTCTGACAATGTCTTCAAGAATTCCTTTTTCTTTATCTCAAGTGTTGTCCTCAAGTTTAAACATGTTCTATGATGAAAGGCTTACTCCAGCAGACCTTTTCAAATTGAACTTCTCTCTTAGACCTTGCATTTATTGAACCCAAATCTTTCTCCCTATCATTTTTACCCTTTGTTCATAGTTCTATGCCTAGGATAACACAAGTCTTTTTCCTGTTAGACTTTAGCAGGTTTGTACCTAGAGTCATATATGCCTTTTCTGATCTAAGTCAAACAGTACTCATTTCTTCCACCATTGGTCATGGAGCTTAGCGTTAAGTCCCTTTCTTGTTTGTATTTATCCTCCTTTTGATATAGTACCCCTGATCTACAAAGTTCATCTCAGGGCTATAAAATGGAGTCATGAAATAAGTAGAATATAGACAACCATACTGATTTAAGAGACACATGCACCTGAGCTTTCTAAAGGAGAGGGGAGTGAGTTATGTAAGATTATGGCATGTGGAAAGAGCAAACAAATGAAGGGGTTTACTCTTTGAGTTTTGGCCCTCTTTGGTTCTGTGACTGGGGTAGAGGAGAAGATATGAAAAGGAATACTGAAAATAAGCCCCCATTAGGCATAGAGAAATACAGGTGAAAGTGAGGGTAATTTATATTCCATGCTCTTTCAGGAAGGAGTAACCATTCCAGCCCATCCTTTCCAGTGAGTACACATCCAGTAAAACAACAGTCAATGACAGGTTGCAAAACAAAGCAGAGTGACGCCACCAAATGGGGAACACCTAGAGGGCTTCATTTGAGTGCATCCACCCATCTCCTACCTTAATTTGTGGTTCATTTTGCAGTTGGGACCATCAGGAAGGCATTTTGTCAGTTCTTTTTGAAACCCCAGTTGTATCTGTACCAGCATTAGCAGCCAGGAAAGCTTATTCGGTAGATAAATGAACTATGCTGTGGTGTGACCTCTCATGAAAGATCTTGGAAACCTACAGGCTTATAAATATGAGTACTGGAAAAACATTGTAGAATATGTAGGAACAATTCTAGAACTTGAATGTCTAGAAACTTAGTTTATCCTGTCAAGATTTTATTTAGACTCAAGTAATATCTGATTTTACATGAAGGAAACAAATTATATCATTGTTTAAAATTGTATGATATGCATATACCAGGCAGACACAGACCTGAATTATGACTTTGAACCTTTCTAACTGCAACATTTACAAATCCAGTTCAGCTTGTGGAAAACCATAGACATATTTTGGTTTGGTTCAGGGCCTTCTTTTCATCTTCTAGGTCACTGAGTGCAAAGGAAAAAAAAAAAACCCTGTAAATATTTTTGAAGCACAGACTTATTTTTCCCCCTTATAAAATTAAAATTGAATTATATGACTTTATCAAAGTGATCTAGTTTTTTCTAGAAAAGAGAATGACTTTCTATCACTCACAAATGTTTATGAGGCTGATTTCAAACATGTGAATTGCGTTTCCCAAGGGTGTCTTATTAGAAACTGATAGAAGACTGCAAAGTGGATTTTCATTCTCAAAACTCTTTCTAGCATTAGGGTTGGGTCTTCCCTTTTCTATGCTGTTTAAAATCTGGTCAGTTTGCACACATCCCTGTTCATTCCTAGTCTTCTCTTTGCAAAAAGACTCTCCAACTTCTTACCTGTAGTGGCTAAAGAGATATTCAGGTATTGAAATTTGAGTTCCAGGGCTGGTTTTGCTTTTAGTGTCTTTAACCTAGCTGATGAATTTGTTTCCACACCTCTTGACTATGGACAATATCTACTTTGCCTATTCCTTGTAGATGCTGTTAGAACCAGTGGAAAAAATGTATGTATGTGACAGCACTTAAAATAAATACTATAAAAATAGAAAGTTAATACCACTCATCCAGCGTTGCTAAGAAAGAAGTAAGGGCAAAGCTTATGTAAATAATTGAGTTTGCACTGAGTTGTATTGGAGAAAGGTTATACTGTACTGAGGAGGTTGCACCTCCTCTTTTCTCATTACACACACACACACACACACACACACACACACACACACCCTCTATTCTAGGCCCATCATGTTTCTCCTTCAATCTTGTCTTTTCTTCTTGTAGTTACTGGGCAAATGCAGGTACTCCAGAAACTAGATATTCTGTGGGGTCCAGATAAACTTCAGATTTCTCTTAATCTAGAGAGTACCTCAAAAACAGATTGATCTGAACCTGTTTTTCCCTTACACTTGGTTCACAGTTTGAGAAACCTAGCTAGCTGTTCAACTGGCAAAGAAGAGCTTTTTAAGAAGTCAGTAGACTAGGTTGCTACTTTGTAAAATGATTTGAGAGGAACTTGAGGAGCCAGGACCCCATGCCCCCAAATATCTTGCTCAGGAGCTTGTCTTGCTACATTTAAGATCACCATTGAGGCTAATTTCTTTGTGTCAACATGGTTTTCTCCAAATTTCATTTTTTAAAAATGCAGACATATCCTTGGGAAGACTAGGGTCACTTGTTTTGGCTAGTAGGTGGGGAAGGAGTAGATAAAGAAAAGCTAGTGCTAAATTAAATTAAATTAAATTAGGCCTAAAGCTGCCTCCGTATGTAATGAACAATAAACTAACAAAAGATGTAAGCAAACTGTAATTCCACTCAAAAGTATATTTTTGTAACAAGTAACTGAGTCTTGGTCAAATAGCAGCTGATCTTCCAGTTAATCACAGGCTGCAAACTGCTCAGTCATTTCCAAATAAAGTAAATGCAGATCGGTCACCGATCAGGCTATTTCTGTATGTCACTTTCCCTTATACATGCTGCCTGCTCATGTTGTTGGGTGGCACTCTCTGAACCTTTACTGGTTTAGGATGCTGCCTAATTCATGAATTGTTTCTTTGCTTGAATAATTGCTGCTAAATTTAATTTGTCTTAAGCTCTTTTCTTAACACTAGGAAGAAAAAGTGTGCATGCTTAAGACAAGATTTTCTTTTGTTGTCATTGTTTTATTTTATTTTATTTTTTTGAGTTGGAGTCTCACTCGGTTGCCCAGACTGGAGTGCAGTGGCTGCTCCCGGCCACTGCAACCTCGACCTGCTGGGCTCCGGCGATCCTTCCGCCTCTGCCTTCCGAGTAGCCGGAATTACAGGCATGTGCCACCACGCCCGGCTGATTTTTTTTTTTTTATTTATTGTAGAGATGAGGTCTCACTGCCCAGGCAGGTCTCGAACCCATGGGCTCAGGCAATCCACTCACCTCAGCCTCCCAAAGGCGCGGGATTACAGGCTGAGCCACTGAGCCCGGCTGTTGTCATTGTTTTATATCACACTGGCTTGGTCTTAGGTCTCCTTATGCTAAAGTTCATGTTAGAGTTTGGAGGGGCTGGGGAAGAGTGAGTAAAGCCTGGCCTGGAAAATCCTCTAAATAGCATTTCGTAGATTGCATCTGATTCACTGTAAGCTTTTAATGAACTTTTCTTTGTCTTCTTTCCTCTTGGTTCAGTTAACTGGGTTTATACTGTATTTCATTTTAGCCAATCATTATGTAGCACCTGGCAACTCAGGCTACTTTGAATGATAAGAGAACAATTAACTGACCACAGATAGCATATATGATGGGTTTATTGACTTCCTAAATCTGCACTGGGATCTCTGATAAAGCAGACTAGACTTACAAGGATGTATGTGCAACAGCAGTGAATACAATAGGCTTTGAAGTGAATTTTAGTGCCAAGCGCTCCTTCCTGGCACTGCCTTCCCAGGCCTTCCCTCACCCTGTCCCTTTGGCTCTTTCTTCCTGATATATCTGTTGCTAATTCCTATTGGTTAACATTTTATTTGAAGGTATAGATGAAGATATTTTCATCAAAATTTCAGGTGATTCATATCTGTCTATATATATATATATCGCTAATAAAATGAATAATACAATTATCTCAACTATTGAATTCAACAAGATGACATTTAGAAAAGGATACATATACTTTGCATTTGAATACTAAAATGTGCCCACAAATACAGCATGGGGGAAGATGTGACTTTCTAGCACTTTATGTTAGAAACACCTGAAGGTTGTAACAAGCTATTAGTGAGAAGCAACAATGAGAGGAGCAAATGCAATCTTAGATTTCTCATGGACTCTGAGACTGTCAGAGCATGTATTGTATACTTCACACTGGGTCCTGCATGACAGACATTGATGGACTAGTATGTGTTCAGAAAGAGATGTATGGGAGCGGGAAGGTGTCTAAGCAATGTATCAAATGTGAAAGATTGAAAAGAAGAGGGGTCAGTAGAGTAGACTCATTCTGTTCTGTTTGAGAGAGAAGAATTAAGACCATGTTTAAATTGAGTCAATAGAAAAAAACAAAACTAGGGCATCATGTGACCTACGGAGCTTCTTCACGCTAGAGTTTGTAAGTACAAACCGAATGACCATCTGCTACATAGGCCACATTGTACAGCACAGAGTAAGCATACCATAAATATTTGTTAAAGGTTACATACATGGAAGGAATGCTGTAGAAAGAGTGAGAAATTGAGCTTGACTAGTAGTTCAAAATAGTGTTCTGCAAGATGCTCTTTGAAAAGACCATCTATTAATAGTCAAACTATCTTGCAAATCCCTCTGTGTTAAACTCAAACAGATTCTTTACTGATGGACTACACAGAGGGTTTGATATATTACAAGAGGAGATATATAAAGACAATATAATTTGTCTGAGCATAGCACAATTTTGGCAGCACTCTGAGTGGAACATTATTTCTTAGAATACTCGTTTGGGAAATGTTGAACTAAATTTGCTCTATAGTTTGTTTCAATTCTTAATTTCTTTTTATGTTTTCTAAGAGATGGATGCAGATCGCTCATGTGCTTCTACTAAACTTTGTAGTTCTAATCCTATTTCCCTGGGTATTGTGGTTTTCCATAGAAGCGAATTTAACAGTATAGCAAAAAAAAAAAAAAAAAAAAAAAAAATCTCCTCTTTCTTAGCGGTATAATTTCTTTTTTGGTATACTCTATGTTTGAGATCCAATTCACTCCTAGGAGTAAGTCACAACATTTATGATTTTCTTTGAATACTTTATAATACAAAATCATTATCCTTTAGAACATTTTCAAGACTCCTTGTAAGGAGGAAAATTCTACCTCAGAATGTTTTAAAACATCTATCAAATGAATGTAGGTTATTTTCCTACTTTATTTATTATAGGTTTGTGGTCAAAAAGAGCGATCATTATCCTTAGATGAAATGGGTAGAAACACATTTTGTGTGTTTCACTACCCAAAGTAAAGGAGTCAGAGGGTTTCTAGGCAAACACTGTAAAAGTCTCCTGTATTAACTAAATGAGCAAAGAGCACATTTCTTGAACAGTATTTTTCAAACCTTAACCTCATGTTTTAACAACCCCAGATGACTTATGTTTCTGGCTCTCTTGTTTGTTGGTTAGCTTTCAATGCCCGAATTCAGAAAAATGAGAGATGGAAAAACCCCCCAACAGATCACCCAGTTCATTTCTCTAAAGGAGAATTGTAGTCCTTGATATCAACCTACTCTAGTATAAGCTTGGAATTTCATTTTCAATTCAGGAATATTGGGGCCAATTTCAATCTAGGACACATTTAGAGACAACTAAGAGAGTTCTCCATATCCTATTTCTATTTTCCAATTACTCAGAATATATAAAGTAATAAACTGAGAAATTAAGTCATGATAGATCCTGGATTCTTAACATGGAGCTAGCGGGAGAAGGGGGAGGCGGGATAAGAAAGAGGTGATCACAAGACAGAAAAACATCAGTGTTAGGAGAAGGGCGCTAGGTCTTTATACCCCTGCTTGGACTAGGTTTTGGACATGAGCCTCTTCGGGAAAAAGATGCAACTTGGAGCAAGATGACTCTCTTCATCTAAGGACAGTTTTAGGAAAGAGACCCAGGCACCTTATCAGCTGCCAGAGTCTGAGAAAATGAGTGCCTCATTTCTGAAGGGATCTGGGCAATGCATCACATCATCCACTGTAATCCACACTTGCACTTGCTTCATATAAAATACCCAGGAACAGCTTATTCAGGATTATAGTTTGTCTCTTTTCCAGGGAAAAATCATAATAGAGAGATCCTAGTTACACTTTCCTAGATGCTGTGACTGTTTCATGAAAATGTATTTCCAAGTCTTAGTGTACAACTATCTCTTCTTTCCCAGCTTTATAATTTCCTCCTTTGGCATATTCTCATGTTTGAGGTCTAGTCCACTCCTAAGGACAAGCCAGAACACGTATGAAAGTTAGTACGACAAACTACAGTCCTTGTTGCTGCAAATGGTTACAAGACAATTGCTAATACTCATTGTCTCCCCTTAATTTTTTTCTTTGCAATCGAGGTCTCACTTTGTTACTCAGGCTGGAGTGCAGTGGCACAATCATAGTTCACTGCAGCCTTGACCTCCTGGGTTCAGGTGATGCTTCCACCTCAGCCTCCCAAGCAGCTGAGACTACAGGTGCATGCCATCACACCTGGCTAATTTTTGTGTACAGACCAGGCTCGTTATGTTGTCTAGGCTGCAAGCTCCTGGGCTCAAGTGATCCTCCTGCCTCGGCCTCCCAAGGTGCTAAGATTACAGGTGTGAGCCTCTGTGCCTGACTGTCTTCCTCTCAAAAGCTATCCATTCTAGATTTCCCTCACTTATAGTTAGCACATCTGGTGGTCCTGGTATCTAAAGATTAAGGAAGATAGAGTCCCATTCCTGAGAGCTGTGAGCTCCTGCACCATGTTCTTCTCAGACCAAGGCTGATATGCTTGAATCATTTACTATCATGATTGGGCAGAGAAATATCAAGAGATGCTCCAGTGATGTCAAATGAATTTTCCCTTCTTTGATTGTGCAGCAGAAGCCCTACCTTCTCCTGATGAAAGTGGTCAATTTCTTTCATTAGGAAGATGATTCCTTTACTTTCTAGCTGGTTTCCTAGCATGAAGAGCCTGAAGTTCCCACGCAGCTTCTAGAGCTAAATTGAAACTCTTCCTATGTACCATAGTGAAAGTGATTCCTTTCTATAAACTAGAGTTTCCAGGTCTATGGATTAGAATTGTAAGGATTCGAAGTACAAATTCCTCCTGTGGGTTACAAATGATGATAAGTGGGTCACTACTATTCCATATCTTATTTTTAGACCCATGTAGTCTACCTATTGGTGACATGGCACTGTATAATGCTTAGTAGTTTAGGGCATATAACACATTCTGGATAAAGGTTTCCCAAGCTTGTAGGGAAAGCAGTGCGGATTAATCTGTTTTGTTCTAAATTGACTTCAGTGGTCAGGGATTCTTACTGGTGGAGGGATATCAAAGAAGTTATGTCTAGAAATAATCATATAGGAAGCAATGTCTGGATTTCAGAAGAGAGTCATCTAGAATAGAATAGAGCCTTAAGTTCATAGATAGATAAACAGAGGCAATACAGGCAAAGTTTCAGGGTTCCAAATCAAAGTGAGTTTATAATAGAATTTACTCACTTTTGAGTTTTGTATAATGACAAGGAACTGGGCCAAAACATTAAGATAGAAGAAAGGATAATTTATCATTTTTCATTATATCCTTAATGATGAATAACTCAAGAACTTGAGGTACACAGATTACTTAGAGATTCCCTCCACTGAAAGGTTAAGGTAAAATAGTGCCTAAATATACTACTACTAAATAAGAATATAAGTTTATCTCCATTCTAATATAAATTACTTTGCTGCATGAATTCCAAACCTAGTTAAGTACCAAACCTGAGATGATTAATGTTCCAGTCTTTTTTGAAACTGCTTGCTTAGAGATTGGATTATTGCCTATTTCTACCACATGGTCATGGGACACTGGGTGCCTCAGTGGAGGAAATAATTTGCCTTAGATTAAATACTGATCAAGTTTATCCAAGTGATTTAAGTGCATCCCAGAGAAAGGCTCAATAATACATACAGAAATACAAGAATATTCAGCACACAGAAAAATAAATTTACAATTTATGCCATCAAAAAAAAAAACCAAGAATGCAGAAAAGTAGAAAATTATGACCCTCATACAAGCAGAATGATCAACGAATCAAAACCAACCCATGACTGACAAAGATATTAGAATTAGCAGGTAAAGACATTCAAACAGTTATAATAACTGTATCAAAGACATTGAAAAAGATAAGTAGAGACATGGAAGATATGAAACCACTTAAATCAAACTTCTGGTTATTAAAGCCACAGTGTCTGAGATGAAAAATACAGTAGATAAAATAAACAATAGATTAAGTATTTCTAAAGGAAAAGTTAATGATCCTGATGACATATTAATAAAAAATGTCAAAAACGAAACAGAGAAAAACAGCTTATAAAAATTAAAATAACTTTAGGGAGCTGTGGAATTTCTTCAAGGGGCCAAATGTGCGTGTCATTGGTGCCTCCAAAGGAGAAAAGAATGAGGGAGAGACTATATTTGAAAAAAATAATGGCTGGAACTTTTCCAAATTTAATGCAATCCAATAAAGTCAGTAAACCATAAGAACAAGAAAATATTTTTAAGTAGGAACATCATGATCAATTTGGTCAAAACCAATGATAAAGAGAAAAATTTTAGAAGCAGCCAGAAAGAAAGGACACAATACATGCAGAGGAACAGAGAAAATAATTACGACAGATTTTATATAAAAAACAATTCAGAGCCGGGCTCGGTGACTCAGCCTGTAATCTCGCGCCTTTGGGAGGTTGAGGTGAGTGGATTGCCTGAGCCCGCGGTTTCAAGACCCGCCTGGGCAGCGAGACCTCATCTCTACAATAAATCAAAAAAATCAGCCGGGCGTGGTAGCGCATGCCTGTAATTCCAGCTACTCGGAAGGCTGAGGCGGAAAGATCGCTGGAGCCCAGCAGGCGAGGCTGCGGTGGCCGGGAGCGGCCGCTGCACTCCAGTCTGGGCGACTGAGTGAGACTCCAACTCAAAAAAAAAACCCCAAAAAAACCAATTCAGGCTGGAAGATGGTGGAACTCTTAAAGGAATTGAAAAGGAAAAAACTGGTAAAATAGAATTCAATAGCCAGTGAAAATATCTTTCAAAAACAAAGGAAAACAAACATATAAAACTTTAAAAATCCAGCAGAGCTACCCCTACAAAAAATGTCGAAGGAAGCCCTCAGGCAAAAGGGAAATTATACCAGGCAGGAAGAAGAATGAAGCATACTAGAAATGGAAGCTATATGGGTCAATAAATGTATGAAATATTTTCCTATTATCTAAAGTTAAAACAGTGTTTAAAACAAGAGAAACAAAAATGCTCTGTGGCATCTATAATGTATGTAGAAGTAAAAACTAATTTGGATTGTTTGATATGTACATCTAATGTGAGTATTGATAGAGTCTGTAAGCTATCATTAATAATTTGTCTATCATTTTGCCATTTGCTTTCCATTGTTCCTTCTGTTTTTTTCTTCTCTATTTCCTCATTTGTTGCCTTCTTCTGAATTACCTTGATTCAGAAATTTGTTTTTTACCTTGCTGAATAAGAGATGAGAAACAAATGAGATGGGCTCTACATTTGCCACAACTTACAATGGGAAGATCATGAAAAGTACATAATTGGAAACAATCACTAACTGATCAGAAGGTATAGAGAATTTAGACAAGTTAGGACTGGGTGAGTGCATTGTAAGCTTTATTCTTTTTGTGTAGTTATTCTTCTCTTCAATACTAGACATGAGTTGAACAGAATCTCTTATGCTGGGTTGGGTAGGCCATTATTTAAACATGCTTTCTTTCTTTTTAATTTTTCCACGATATGCTTCTCAGTTTTGGTCTCTGAATTTATTTTATTTTTTGTCTTAAGAACAAAATCAGATTCATAAAAGGAAAGTATCAAACCAGAAGTTTATTACATAATAATCACACATCTTCACTCCCTTTTGACTTTCATTACACTGCACTTTCTTTACTTATTAATCTGGGTGCAGGAAAGAGGGGTGCAGCCTGACAAGAGAATATACAGGAAACAAGCATTATATATGAGACTATACATTTCAGTAATGCTACTGCAAGGGGATATAAAACCAGGCACCAGCCTCCAGAAAAAAAGAGATTTCCCCCCATCTCATTTGGCCCCTCTGCGCTGCCTGAAATAGCGATTGTAGGCAGCATTGTATCCATAAACCATGGCGTAACGTTCACAAAGTTTGAAGTCATCACAGGCTTCCCGATTGATCTCATAGGCAGGCTTGGTGCGTTCTCGGATCCTAGAAAGTGGAGAAAGAGACCAAAATTGAGAAGCAGAGAGTGAAGAAATTTAAAAAAAGAAAGAGAAAGCATAAAATGTTTGAGAGAGGTCTTCCCCCCCACACCCTCTCTCTCCGATATTAAGAAATGTTTGAAAATAGTTAATGATATGGCATATGATTGAAAAAAAAAAAGAAAATATTTGAAGAACAGAGAAGGAAGGCAAAATAGGGGAGATTATTTATTTATTTTAAAAAATGAAAACAGAAGTTTTCTTCATGTTTTTCTTTTCTTCCTCCTTCCCTCTCCTTTCTGAGTCTTCCCAATATAGTTTTCTAAAAATTCAGTTGCTTTTTGCATATCATTTTTAAGTTATTTGATTTTAAGATACAATTACAAATAACATATATAATGAAGGACCTGTTTCTTACTCCACTCAGATCTGTGACCCACACTGGGAAAAATGACCTCCCCTCACAAAGTGTGGTTACCCACCTCTCTTGGGCTTTAGCTCTCCATCTCTGCTGTGGGGACATAAAGGTATTAGCATTTCTCCTGTTAATGAAGGGACCTTAAAACAAAAAAGAAAATAAATTCAGTTTTAGGAGAACAGAAGCTGAAAACATTTCCATGAATATTCTGTGACACAATTATATTCGAAAATGCCTTATTTATGTATTTCGTATGATTAGAGATTGGCAAAAATCAAAGGAGAATATAAAGTAGATTTTATAAACTGATAAAAAGAAACCAATAATCCCCTCTGTGTGCCTTAGAGACCCGTAACATAGGCCACAGCAATTTTTGCTTATTTTGCCTTGGCAATCACTTTGCTTTTCTTAATTCTGATATCCTACTGGGTATGTTTTTAATTTCTTTTGAGGATAAAATCTCACTGTCCTGAGGACATGGAAAGCATAGTTTTAGATTTCCAGTAAATGAACAGTTTAAACATTATAAAAATAATGTGTAAATTAAAAATGAGAGTGATATGCCATTTCCTCGTGTATTCTGGCTCTGTAAGTCCAGATATTCGACAACATTCAGCTTAACACTGACGCCTGTGGTCTCTCAGCTGACTTGCCCTCCACTTCTGTACTTTGCCATTTGTCATTATTCCTCGTTTTCCATCTGTGTGGTTGATGTGTGCCAGCTTCAAATTTCCAAATGAGGTTTTATGGCTTCTAAGTATGTTAGATGTAGTTTAAATGTCATATTGCATTACTTCACGCTTAAAAAAATTTGCTCATTTGGCAATTTTTGTAGTCATTGGATGTTAAAATTTATTTTAGTTTTCCAAAAGAGGTCCTCTTTTTCCTCTGTTATATCTCACCGTCTTGTTTATTTAAAAATAGGGAGAGATTCTTTAACGCAAGAGATTTAAATAAGAAAGTTAAATATTCACTTACTAATTTCGTAGGATTCCATACTTTCATGAGATTCTGTAATTTAAAAAAAGATTAACTATATCATTATTTATTACACGTTGCAATAAGTTGCATATATAGGGACAGAAGGAAAGGAAAGAGTCAAAAAGATATGAAGAATACATTTAGCAATGTGGTTATTACAAATTTTAGGAACTTGGGATTTATGAGGTGCTTCTTTTGCTGTCATTGCTGTGTCTTTTATTTTCTCTGGTGTGGAAGGAGGTAGTGACCAGTCTTGGCTAAAATTTCCCAAGGGCTATGAGGTCTTGAGACAAGCAAAATAAGTTATTTTAAGGGCTGCACAGATGTCTCCAGAAAACCTTCTTCTTTGGTTGATTCTGAAGCTGTTTGAGAACAGGGTCAAAGAGGGTCCAGGAGAGTCCAGAAAGCAGCCAGATTTCTCCAAAAAACTGTTGGGCAATTGCCCAGCTGGACTTTACCAAGACAGGTGTCTAAGAGGGATCCAAAAGCCTCTTAAGCACCTGTGTTAAATTGGCAGCCACAGAAACCACTGGCTGTAGCTGACAACTCACCCTGGGCATGATGCCAGCTCAGAGAGAACTGAAACAACGACAAAGCAAAAGTTTTCTTTTTTCTATCACTCTCCTGAGCACAGTGGGTACATTTGGGAACAAGTGACTTATATTTGAAAGCAAGCATATGTGCTGGCAAAGTTAAAAAAGGAGGTGAAGAAATCAAATTCTCTGATACAGAAAATTTGTGAATACAAGAGTGAGAAGTATAGTAAGTATAGTTCTTAGAGTTGTTGATGTCATTTATGCTTTAAAATGGCTAAAATATCCAGGTAATTGAAGTATAAGGCTGAATTAAGTAGATCATTTGACTTTAAATTTCCTTTTTACACAGATATATTTAACAATGTACAGAAACCAGGAATGATTTTTTTTTCTGACTATAGAAATTATGAAAATGGTTTTTCTGAAATCTTTCAATCTGAAACTTTATTTTAAAATCAATTGACTCAACAAATGCAGTAAGTTCACGATAGTGTCCTGTCCTTAGAAAGGATTATACTTAATATCTCACATGAAAATGGATTTTTTTAAAGATAAGTGATTCAACCAATATCCTAAACCCAATGATACCAAAGTCTAAATAAACATCCTTGAAAGTGAAAATACAGGGGATGGGGGAATTTGTTATCCTCTTTCTGAAATATCTGAGTTTCTTGGTTTATAGAGATTTACCACTGAAAGTTTGCCTGTTAAGTTGCATATAAGAGTCTGGATATTTAGTATATAAAAGAGACTTGATGGAAAAGATCAGTGTCAATGGGGACTGGAAAATATGAAATTAATGGTACTTTAAGATCATAACAGAGAAAGGGGAAAGAAGAGGAGGAGGGAGAAAAAAAATTGAAGTAAGCTGAAGTCAGAGGGAGAAAAGAAAATCCAGAGAAATGGCAGAGAAAAAAGTTTCTCACCATAACACAAAATTGCGACTGCTAAGGCAGCCAGGATGGAGAGAAGGAGCAGAGTCTTCATGGTCTCGCGTCGTCTGCGGGTCAATCTCAGGGTGCTGTGCAGCCGCAGGAGGGAGAGAGTCTCCTACTGGCTGTTAGTGGACGACTGTGAGGTTTTTATAAGAACCAAAGCAGCTGAGAGGGGAGGAACCAGTGGGAGGGGTCCGGAGAAGGTGGGGAAGGGTTGGCACTGAACTAGCACTGGGACTTTTCCCAAACAGTCATTCTTTCCAGATATTATCTACTCCGAGTGGGCAGCTTTCCCTCACTCCTGGACACAACTGTGCTACAGCAGGATGCTGCCTTGGTACAGAAATTGTGACCACCCTATGTTTGGGGCCAGACCTGGGCATAGGTCCACAGAGGAGGGAGTTGCCACAAACACGTGTTTGCCTTTCTAATTCCTTCTCTGATCTACCCTCCTGGCCCTGACCACATACCTTTTGGGTTTGGTCCACAGACAGAGCCATAGTGTTCTGTTTGCTAGCCTGGTGGATACATGAGAGGTTTGGGGGAGAAAGGACTTCACTTTCCATGATGGTTACAATTTAGACATATTCCAGTAGCACTGAACTATAAGCTGCTAACCCAATCAGGCATTTACCAGCTGATATGCCCCTTTGGCATTTTTTCAAGGGTTCAGCAGCATAGACCCCCATGAGTTCTGTCCTGGTGACCCCCATGAGTTCTGTTTCCTTAATTGGCTCTGATGTAACTCGCTCATACAGTTTTGTGACGTTAGTCTAAACCTGTGTCCTATGCTTTCTCGGGAAAAATATCAGTGATAAAAAATGCAGCAAGGGTAGGAGGGCATTCCTCTCTCATTTTCTGAAGACATTGTCTTTATAATTAACTAATTCAATAGGCTCTTAGTGAGTGCAGATGGGATACAAGGTACTGTGCTAGGTTCCAGGGGGGATCTACAGACAAGTAAGATAAATCCCTAAGGAGGTAAGTAATATCTACTTACTGTTCACTGTGCTCTTTAGCTGTGTTAGAACCTCAAACATAGGTTTTCACAAACAGGCACTTTCATTACACCCTCAGGCCCACAAGTGCTGTTTTGTTTTTGTTTTTGTTTTTCTTATGAGAGGATTTCAATTTGGTGCCTCTGGTTATCTTGTAAAGAGATTTTTTTTCTTCTTTTTTCCCTTGGGCAGCCAGAAAACCTTTCCTTCCAAATGTTTCTCTATTGCTTGGGTACCCAAGAATCTTCTTTGCTGACAATAGACAGTTTCAGAGCAGAAGTTTGTAAAAGAGCTTTGGTTTCAGGACCTCAGAGCCTTGGGCTGGAACAGCAAAAAGGCTGAGATGGTGGTGGGTGGGTTTACCTTTAAATAATCGTGCGTTTCAAGGAGCAGTGATGAACAACTAGAGAGAGCCTCATCTCATCCTTCCTTCTTTTTGTCTTTTTGGAGTGGAGTTTCTCTCCCATCTCCCCACACTGTGAAGAACTTTAATACATACCAAAAGATTGCCTGTTAAAGGAAATAGCTCTGTCTTAATCTGAAAGACTAGGGGTTCAGAGGGATCAATAATATTCAGGCTTTTTCTTCAAAATTTGTCATATTAAGCAATACCTTTTTGTGATAAAGTCTTGAAGAAGACCTTAAAAGAAGACGATGTATATTCTTCGCTGTAAATTCAACCATTTTTACCAGTGAGGTTGTTGGTCATTTCCTTCAAGTCACAAACTTGCTCCCAATGTTGGGTTTAATGCCGTTTAACCAAAGTGAATCACCTAAATCATTACATTATCAATAAATAATTTAAAGTGTAAAAGCTAGTTTACATTGCTTGGATTTGGGGTAACAGGCTAACCGTGGAAAAATATTTTATGTTTACTTGGCTTAGTCATTAACCCCCAATTAACATAGCATCAAATAAGTTTAGATCCAGTGTTTTGCCCTTAAAATGAGTAGGATACTTACTTCCCCACCCCACTTACAGAATTATAGGGAATTTCCCCCTTTCTTGCTATAAACATGTGCTTTGTAATTTACATCAGCTTGGCCTTTTCCATTCACATTCCAGCTATCTCCTTTAACCCCTAAGTTCAAATGTCAACTATGAACTTTCAGCCTCTGACATCAGGATTGTTTATACATGCTCTGAAACCAAACTTAAAAATCTTACACTTCTTGTTCCAATTTAAGCTTTACCTTTTATCACAAATTGCTTTTAATCCCTGCTTCCAGTGGATTCCCTACACTTTTAAATATTTTTCTTTATCACCTTGGTTTCTTGTAAGGCTAACACTTTATTTTGGGAGCTATCCCTTACCAGTCCCTCATCTGTCTTTCTGCTTTCCATCGATTCCTGAGTTATTCTTTGCAAAATCCCATCTATATATGACTCGTAAAAATTATCATGTATGAGAATCCAGAGGCCTTCCTTTTGTCTTCTCCCACATCACTCACTATCTCAAAGACAATTTTGTAGATGCCCACTCCTGTCATATGTTTTTATGATGAGGACTTGGACTAACTCATAAAGCAGAGAGATTTGCATTGGAACAGCCAAGACTGACCCATCTGAGAGAAGAGTGAGGAAAAGAATGGAGGTAGAAAGAAATGAAGGAGGAGAAATGAATAAGAGCCTTGTCAATTTGGTTTGTTGGATGAGTTTGAGTCAAAGAGTTACAGGCAGGAAAACTTTGGGTAGCTGTAGGAGGTCAGATATATTAAGAGACATGATAAAAGACAAATATGAGTTGCTCTAGTTAGGAATAAGATTGTTTGAAATCATAAAACACTGAGAATTACCAGAAAAGAGACATGGTGAGACATGGTAAAAGACAAATATGAGTTGCTCTGGTTAGGAATAAGATTGTTTGAAATCATAAAACACTGAGAATTACCAGAAAATATTGAAATTTAAAAAATTAATTTTGTCTGCTAGTTTGCATTTTCTTCATTTTCTTAATTGGGATATCTTGTCAAGACTAGACCACATGAAGCTCCAATTTATATTTGGATTTTAGATACTTGTGAAAGACACATATAGTTAGTTCTCTTTACCAAAGAAAAGTGTTATTTAGTGGAGAGAAATTTGAAGACATTCTTAGAAGTTACACAAAAGGTATGAGATAGCAATAGGATTACCAGTTTTCAGTTTACATGAATCTCCTCACATGAGGTTGGTGATGCTGTGAGAAATAAAAATAAAGTCATAAGCCCCTCAACTGAACAGACCATCTCTTGGCCAAGTAGTCCCCAAAGAAACGTTAAAAACTGAGTTCCTGGCCATGACTGGCCAGAGGATCAGACACGCCTTGTTATACCAGCTCTCTTTTGTGGTTTAGATACCACTGACCAATATTAATGTTAAAATAGAGATCACAAAACTGATTAAATGAACGCTTTGGTAATAAGATATCAGAGTATAAATAAGACCTAAGGCCATCCCAGGTGAGGGTGAAGTCACGTACCCTCACACTTAAAGATAAACTATGTTCCAACTGCCATGGGGTTTTCCTTTTTTTCCAGCAGCTAAACTAGCACTGGCCTTGAGACAAACAACATTAAAACGATTGCAGCTCATTCACTGCCAGACACTGACTAACTGAACCCCTGTTCCATCAACCATAACAGCAGCTTTGATAGGACAAGAGACTGAGTAGCTTTCTCCTGATATGAGACCACTGACCATGAATTGGTTCTGGCTGGTTTATAGAGGCTGCACACTGCATGCCTTGTGCCCCTGTTTTTCCTTTTAACTTGTAAGGCCTAATATTAATGCATTTAAATGTTAAGTCACCACCCCAAAGTGAACATGGGTCGCATGTGCGTGCATGTTTATTCAGTAGGCAAGTGTTAAGACAAACTTCATGAATACTCATATGCTCTTTTGTAACCTGTTGAATATGTACATTTAACCAAAGGGGTCAGCACAAAGCTCCTACTTCAACCCCTCAGCTGCCTTTGAAGTGCCTGCAAATGGCTTCTGTCAGAGGCTATGCTTCCCAGCCTGCCAGGATGCCCACCTTGCAGGCTGTAATCCTTTATAAGAAAGAAAGTTTCCTTCCCAAATTTGTAGAATTCATGTTTTTATTTTTTCTGTTGACAGTAGTACTCCAAGCAACATAAGCTACAGAGCAATATAAGATCTTCTCTTTGAACTGCCTTCAGGTGGAAAAGAAAATCATGATCATGCCTTCCAGGGCCAGGAGACTCATGGTTTTAGTCATGTTAAAATTCCTCCATCTATCTATTCAACCATCATTCTACCTGACAAATGTATTGAATTCCTACTATGTGCCAACTCTAGAATGGAAATATAGTGGGAAAAATATAGCTATGGGTTTAACTCTCATTCATCAAGTATGCTCTTAGAGCACAGATTTAATTAGTGGATCCTCTTATTTAAAAATTTGTTTAGACAGTCACTGGACTTAGAGAAAACCAGGTGTTAAGCTTTTTCACAGGCACTCAGGAACATTTTTATTTCCAGAGCATTGAGAAAAGCACTGATGACAAGCACAGATAATTATAAATTTAGGGAGAGGATAGAGGACAGGAACACTGACAGAGCTGCCAGGAATTCCCATGGGGAGAAGCTTTTCAGAAAAGTATAATTGCTGAGGATATACCAAAAGACTATTTCATTTCTATAGTATTTCTGTGACTAAAATAATGGCACAGGAATAATACGGTTAATATATTACCAATTCTACCCTCATACCCTTTCTCTAAATCTTTTTCAGATGGCTAGACATTTTGTCTCTTTGAGGAATTTTCCTGGCTCTTGTCAGATTTTTTTCTCTTTCTTTTTTTGCTGCTCCATGAGATTTAGCTTTATTTACAGAATGTTGGTTTTGTGATTTCATTTTTTTTTTAACTGACAGAACGAAAACCCTAACCCTTGCCAAACAAGGAAAACAGCAAATGAGAGAAGAGTTAGGAAGCAGCAGTCCTGAAGATAAAAACAGAAATCACTTTCTAGGACATCAAAGGACAATGAAACCAGGAACAGAAACCCAGTCAACTTCATGGAACAGCACTGACCTTTTAGTTTTATTCTTTTAAGGGAAGCTCCTTGACTGAATTCTACATCTCACATTTCTTAATTGACATAGCTTCCTAGACAGATAATCCTTCAGTCTTTTTCTTAATTTGTCTTAGCTGATCTAAGCAAAAATAAATGTTTGTCAAACTCAGGCAATGGAGGAGCATTTGGAGAGTGATAGGCAGAAACCTCCAGGGAAAATTGGAGAAGTCTAAATGTTAAATAAAATAAATTTTGAGCAGCCTGAGAGGTGGAGAGCTCCTGGCTGAGAACACCTGGGGGTTTTCTTTTTTTCCTATATCGATTATTTCTTCCACTCTTTTCCTTTTTATGAAAAGCTTCAATTTCTTATTTTTTTTTAATTTTTTTGAGTTGGAGTCTCACTCTGTCGCCCAGACTGGAGTGCAGTGGCCACTCCCAGCCACCACAGCCTCGACCTGCTGGGCTCCGGTGATCCTTCCACCTCAGCCTTCTGAGTAGCCGGAATTACAGGCGCGCGCTACCATGCCCAGCTAATTTTTTGATTTATTGTAGAGATGAGGTCTCGCCTGCCCGCCGGCTCAGGCAATCCACTCACCTCAGCCTCCCAAAGGCGTGGGATTATAGGCTGAGCCACCGAACCCAGCTAAAAGCTTCAATTTCTAAGTAAGATGGCAAATATCAAATAAAAATCATACAACCACCCAAGTACTATGATCATACATCAAATGCTTTCTACAGATATACTAAGTACTCTGATAATAGTTTTTTATTCATTGTATTATTTACTTCTCACAATAATCCTATAAACTGAGTATAACTCACATCTTACATATAAGAAAATAGAGGCTTAAAGAGGTTAAATAGATTATTCAAGATCACACAGAAACTAAATGGCAAAGACAAGATTCAACTACAGGGCTGTTTGATGTCAAAAAATGTGGTTTTAATCATGATACAACCATGCAAGTTTCCCCCAGGTTCTGATATCTGCTTAAATAATTTTGTGATTATGTTTACAGGGTTACTTGAGTGTCCAATTTGAGAACTAAAGATAAAATTATACAAACATATGCATATTTAATATGATAGTTTATTTCACCTCCTTTAAAATAGGACGATAAGAATTAAAGATCTTTACATCACCACTTAAGCCCAGAAAGTTAAATGATTTCTAAAAACATAGAAAGGAATGGATTTAGTACTGGAAGCCAAGTCCCCAGTTTCTCTATACAGTACTCTGCATAATAAATTGTCTGCCCAAACAACCTCCAACTCAAATATGTTATTTTCTGAAAGCTTTCACCTTACTTCAAGAATCATCAGTTCCCAACTAGTCTATAGACACTCATATTTGCTATCATCTGACACTAACTCTGGCTGGTACATTAAGAATCCTGTCCTCCAGTGTCTATGTTAAGAGTCCTCCAGTGTCTAGTTATGTTAGTGTACTCTAACTTGGGGGACTGTCAGATAAACATATCATAGTTATATTGGTGGATTCTAACTCAGGGGACTAATCTAAGAAACTCCAAGAAAAATCAGCTTAATTTACAAAGTGCTGCCTCGACTCAAGGTTAAATAGAGAACAGGTTCTCTTGTCTTGACTAAAGATGAAGTTAGGAAAGGCTGACTGTCAACTCATCAAACTCTGCCTGCTTTTTCTGGATAAGTTGTGATAAAGATAAAGTCTATGGAATTTTTCCTACACTACCATGATCTTAGAGAGGATGGCATCCTTTTATATCTGTTCTACTGTCATCCCACACTCTGCCACATCCTTGTAGTCTCCTATCATTCTTCCCAATCGCCAAAATAAAAATACTCCTTCCATATTCAGGAAATTTACAACCCACCAAAATGGAATAAATTGTAGGAATTGAAGGAGATATTGGTGACCAGCAGAAACAGAAGTCTGAAGAGTAGGACTGGTGAGGAGAGGGAATATGAGAAGGATGACATGATGTCTCTATGAGTGAGACGGAAGGAGAGTGGGAGTATATTTATCACTTGTGAAGACAGGAAGGGAAGAAAGGATGTCAGCTTAGCTCACTAAATCATGGTATACAAGAACTTGAGAGCACTGTTATGAGTTGTAAAAAGTAGTTCTAGGGAAGATAGAAATAACTCTTTAAACACCAGAGAGTAATTCAAGAAAAATTTAAGTAAACATAATAGCAATAACATTTGTTATGAAAAAAATTAAAAATAGTTGGCAACTTTCAAAGTTGACATGAGAAATAGAAATATGTTAACTTTAAAATTCTCCAGTCAGAACTGCTTTTCTGATTGGAGCTGTATCTAATCTAAGGATATTTCCTTGAAATGGAAATTAAAATCTTTCGTAAGGTGATTTTAAGTTTAAGTATCAGATTAGCTAGAAGAAAATCTGGTAGCTGCATGAATGAAATCTACCAAATTCCTTTTATACTCCAACTTGTATCCATTTTACCTCTTCTTCTTTTGCTCTTTCAAAACAAAAACAAACAAAAAAAGCAGAAGTGGGGGGAGGGGAGAATGAGCATCCACCAGCTTCATTCTATCTTGCTTTTCCCTCGGTACTTTTGGAATCTCCTCTGACAAACAGTCACCACATAAGTTAGACTGACTCTGAAGACAGCTCTGTAAAAGGTAAATTGCTTTTCTGGCTGAGGGATGTGGTTTTTGCAATAAGATGGCCTGGATTTGAATTCTAGCTCTACTACCTATTCTGTATGTGACATTCGACTTGCTACTTAAACTCCTGAGCCTCACATTTTCCAGGGATCCAGAAAAGGATTCTAAGCATATGGGACATAACATAGTGATGTTAGTGGACTCTAACTCCGGGGACTGTCAGATGGATAAAATAAGATAAAACATGTAGCATTCTGAGCTTAATGACTGGCATGTCATATCATGGAGTACACAGAGAAATGTTATTTCAAAAAAGATGTGTTCAACTTAGTGTTACTTACACTTTTCCCAGTAGCTGAAAAATAGATTGCTGGTGACAATCAAAGTAGAAGAAATGCAGAATGCAGGAGCCATTGAATCAGCAAGGCTTTGTCCAGTGGGAACCAGCTAAACCTCAGTTGAGTTCTGATACTGCCACCCAATAACTGTGTGAGGACTGAGCAAATCATTCACCTTTTTAAACTGAAGAATTTTAATAGACCTGTACCATTTTGTACTTCTACATTATTCTATCCTTGAAATGGATAAATCTGATAGAGGAATTATATAATCCAGTGTTTGAAGGAACACTTTGTTCTTAATGCAATTTTGCAAGTGGTGCTTCCAGGGCCGACTGGTGTTTGGACGTCCACCCCTAGGCCTGCAAATCACTAACAAGATACTTTGCAAAAGTTCTACTCAAACCATTGCCTGCCAATAGGCTCTGTCTGCTATTTTCCAGTTGTAGTCAAATGACTTCATTCATTTGAGGTGGATGTTGATATGCTCTGAAATGTTTTGAGACAAGAAAGGCAGTCTTTTCTGCCAGGGTTTGATCAGTGAGAGAAAAACCTCCTCACAGAAGAGATTAGAAATTCTGTGATTCCTCTCCTTTGTTTCATTAGCTAGTCATTGTAAAACACAGGAATGGAACGAAATTTAGAAAAGAAAATTTAGAAAGGATACCAAGAGAAATGGCTAGGTGAACTCCAGGGAGAGTATGGTGCAGAGTATTCCTTTGCTGATCAAGCCAAGAAGTAAACAGGCTGTGAAATAAGAGATTGTTTCCACATTTGATTTCTCCCTGATACAATTGTGATGCAAAAAAAATGCAGTGAAATGTGGATTGGGCTAACTGTGGAAATCTATTTCAGCCTGGTATCCAGCGTTTGTTTAAACAGTGCGGTAATCAGTGTTTATGTGAATCTCGGTGGCCTCGCCTCTGACTCTGATTTTTCTAATTTATCATTCTCTGTGTTTCCTGGTTCTCGTAATCCTACGAGATTATGAGTTTTTTTCATGCCATTATGGAATTTTGAAAGAGATTTTTATTTTCTTGAGAGACTAAAAGGAGTTTTCATTGAGGTTCTTTCTCTGTCCTTTGGTAAGAGATAAATAAGTGGGAGAAAGAATGGGATCAAAAGGAAGAAAAGATAAAGTGAAGGGAGCAAGACATCATGTAATTTTTGTCTTGTTCTGTTCTAAGACAGCAGTAGCAGGGCGGGTGAAATGGACATGGGCTCGGGTGCGAGATTAGTAAGGATGAGAGTCCAACACGAATGCTGTTTGTCAGGTTCCTCCACCAGACTCCAAGTTCTTTGAGCTTTGTTTCTGGATGTTATTCATCTTTAGAACACTTGACAGCTTCTCATTGCTTTTCAAATTAAACCAATATCCCTCTTACGTGCATCCCAGATTCTCTGGTGCCATAATGAGAAAGTAGAAAAGACCACTTTTTGGAGTGCTCTGGAGTCAGCAGGACCCAAGGTGAATTCTGCTCCATCTGCCACTTAAAGATCTCTGCTGTCACTCCAGGCCTTATTTTCTTCATCAGATAAAATATGGGTTATAATGGAAAGTTTCTCGTAGAGTTGTAGTGAGGATTAAATGAGATAATACATGTGAGGACCTAGCTTACACAGTGCTGGCATATAATAAATATTCCATGAAAGTAGCTATTATTATTATCACTATTTTTAACTAGTTTTGTGACCCTGAATAAGTCATTTTCTCATGGTACCATGTGAGTAATGATAATTCTTTCATAGTTTATTGTAAAGATTTAATGAGAAAATCTTTGTAAAAAACCCGGCAAGTGTCTGAGCCATAGTAGGTGCTCATTAAATGGTAATTTCCTTCTTTCTATTCCCAGTTATCTTTCTTGTTCTGTTTTTTAGTTATTTCCATTCACATAACCAGTCCTCTAGCCAAACTGAGCAACTTTTTTCTAAGATGTCCTTTGGCTATAATACTTTTGCATATTTTAAAGTATTCTCTCTTTTTCTGCTTTCCTGTCTTTGTCTGTAGCAACCTTGGGCATCTTTTAAAGATTAACTCAAATACCACCTACTACATGATGTCTTATTTAGGCTTCCCAACTGAGTGTTATTTCTCCTTCCTTTAAAAGCTCCCTTAGCACTGCATTTTATTTTTTTACTAGTAAAAACTTTCTCTTGAATTATAGGCATTTTGGGTCTCCATCTGACACACACACTTCCCCAGCTATTGGTGGTATATTCACCTGTCTCCTCTTCTTCCTACATTCAATTCTCATTTACTTGCCAGACTCTGACTCAGTATTATCTAGGAAATCATCATCTCTACAAATACTTTTTTGCTGAATGAAGAAAAAATTCTATTGCTTAATTTGCATATCAAGTGCTTCTTGTGTCATGTTAATCCTATGATACTTTTTCACAGATCTTACCAGATTTCAATACAGAACTTTAGACTCCACAGGGATGTCAGGGATTGTGTTTTACACACCTTCGTAGCCCTTGTTCCATGCACACTGGCACATAGTATGTGCTCATTTATGTTTCTTGAACTAAGCTGGTCAGCAGATCCAGTGCAGTGTTTAAAAACACAAAAGATCAATGAAATTTTATTTAAAAATCTACTACAGCAATCTTGGAGCTTTAATTGAAATATTCCTGCCCTTGTGAAGACAAGAAATTGCTGTAATTTGATATACTGAATAACTACACAGTATGGCAAATAAAAGACAGTGCTATTTCACTGTCATTTTTACCTATGACTTGTGGACCAGTCCAACTATTAAATTAAATGATTATCCTCTTTATGAAATAACAATATTCCTGAAAAATGTCTAGATACTATTGTAAAATTAAATTTTGATATAAATATATGAAAAACTATATTCTTTAAGAAAAATCTTACTGAAGCCACTTGACTAGCAATAATTCCTCTGGGTGGGTGAAATAAGAAATGTTTCCTTACTGTGTTTGGAAATTCTCCCCTCATATTTTTGTCTTTACATCTGGATTTTCACTTATTGATTTACTGGAGTAAGCCTGTGCGTGCCACATAAGGTTGTGTAAAGAAACTGACTCTATGTACAGTTCCAAACAAGTTATGGATGCAACAAATCCAATGGAGAGAAAACAAGAATATATGAAAGATTTCCAAAGGGCAGTATTTACTTTTAAAATTACATTAATATGAATAATTAATACTTATTAAGCAATGTTTGATTTCTTTCTTTTCTCAATTATTTCCCCTGGTTTTTCATCAAAACAAGCCTCTGCCAAATTGCTTAAAACAAAGAATAATTTTTAGTTTGAAAGGAAAAATGTGAATGTGTTATCTATATGTAATATGCAAAAAGTCAATTATTAAAAAAAGAATATGGCTATTCCAAAACTTTTCTTCATTATCTACAAATTTTATATTTTCACAGAACATTTACTGAATGGCTGAAAGGAAGAGAATTTTGTATCAGTTTTCTTTTTCCAGAAAGCTGTGCTGTGTTTGTTGGAATGAATTTCAGTACTTTCTTCTCATCCTCAGATGATGATGCCATATGAACTTTCTCACAAGGTCAGCGGCCAGAGCTGGGGGATTTCTGGGGATACATGTTTGAATCCAAAGATTCTTGGGAAGGAGCAGGAACTCGGATACAGATATTGGCGGTTCTCTATACCATGGGCTCTTGAGAAAAGCAGTATTTAAACGCTTAGTGTTTTGTTGCCAGAAATAAATCAAATGGACAATGGTGCAAAAATAAAAATGTTCCTGGAACAACTGGAGGTCTCAATCTTGACCTTAGCTAATCTGGCCATTTTACTTGGATTTCTCAGCGCCCACATTTGATCTTTATTTTGTGCTTTTGTACCTGAACTCACCCTCATAGGGCCAGGCACAGTTCATCTGGCTGGGATTTTCCTGTGTAGGCTGAAAGACAAGTAAAAAATCTGACTCACTGCTCATCTTGCCAGAGTGTCTTTTGTTGCACAAAAAGATAACAACATAGGCTGCCATGAATATGTTTGGCAGGGCTGACTTCTAGGAATTGTTTCCATATGGTGTTAAGATTAGAATCCATTTCCCAAACACATGGCAGCTAAAGAACCCTAAGGCACTTCAAGTGTCCTGAAAGAAAAGATTCAGAAAGGAAAACATCTGAAAACATTTCAGTGATTCTCTAAATAAATGTATGTAGGCCATGGCATATGGCATATGGCCTATATTGTTTAAACTATCTAGATCTTAAATGATGGTTTAAGGAAAACAATTTCAACAATAGTATGCACCAACATTTTAAAAATACATTTATGAAAGGAGGTAATTCTTATTACTCTTATATCAAATATAGGCAACTTTTAAAGAGGACCAGGAATAAAAAATATGCAAACAACTGAACAAATCTGTAATGAAAATTTATGAATGTAAAATATAAAATATAGTTTAAATATTATCTTAATATAGATAATATAATTTATATTTATAAAGTTTTTATGGGAAAATGGACTCCCAGAGCTGTCAACTAACTTTGTTCAAAGGGACACTGTGGGCTTTCATGCCTTGGGATTTACTTGACTTAGAACGGTTTTCTGTGGAATATTTATGTTTGTGTATACATCGTTTGTACTAGACTATATAGCATTCATATTAGGGTATAGATATCTAAAGAGTGAAATTATGTTAAATTGATATCTGTATTCTAATGTAACATATGCTACATTGCCTAAAAAATAGTAAGCACTTAATTATTACCTGCTAAATTGAATTAATAATAAAAGATATAATATTAATGACAGAGCAATTTCTAAGCATAATAATGATATTTCACTCATTTATTCTAAAACACTTGTAAACTGTCTACTCTATACCAGATATTATGTTAGAGCTGATATCTTTCCTTAAGAAAATTGCACTCTATAGAAGAATAGAAGGACTTGTAAACAAATAACAATAAATACACAAGAAAGTATTTAATTAACGGTGTAAAAAAACGCTATACTGTAGCAAGTATTCCTAATATAGTGGTAAGTATAATTAATATAAATGAGCCAAATTCATCAAACTATTAGAATAGACTTTTAAAAAGAAGTCTGGTAATATGTGATCTCTAAGAGACATATTTAAGACAAAAGATACAGACAGGTTTAAAATAAAATAATAAAAAAATTATATCAAGCAATTGTGAAGAAAAGGAAAATTAGAATATCAGTTTAATGTCTGGCAAAATAAAAGTCAAGGGAAAATGTTATAAGGACAAAAGACACTATAGAAGAGAAAAATGTAACCATGAAAAAATATGTGGTAGCGCGCGCCTGTAGTTCCAGCTACTCAGAAGGCTGAGGTGGAAGGATATCCAGAGCCCAGCAGTTCGAGGCTGCAGTGGCCGGGAGCGTGTCACTGCACTCCATTCTGGCGACAGAGTGAGACTCCAACTCAAAAAAAAAAAAAAAGAAAAACTATGAATGTACCTGACATTTCATCACTTAACCTACAACCTGCAAATAGATCAAGTAATAAGTTACACAAGTTCAGGGATGAACACATTCTAAATCTGAATGTTTTAACATACTTTTTTTTGAAATTCAAAAGCTGCATGCCAAGCAAAGAATTCTCATTGTTTTTCTACTACATTTTCAAAAATATTTTACATCATAAGAAAAAAAACTTTTTAAAGAAGAATATTTGATCTGCAATTGAGGTATAAATAAGAGTTAAACAGATAAAGGGACAGAAGAGAGAGTTTTTCAGGCTGAAGGAGCAGTAAATATGCAAATTGTAAGGTGGGGCCCATCACAGTGGCTCAGTCCTAAAATCTTAGCGCTTTGGGATGCCCAGACTGGAGAACTGCTTGAGCCAGGGAGTTCCAGACCAGCATGGGCAATATAGCGAGACCTTGTCTCTACAATAAATAAAAAAATTAGCTGGGTGTGGTGGCATGCACCTATAATCCCAGCTACTTGGGAGGCTGAGGCAGGATTGTCTGAGCCCAGAAGGTCGAGGCTTCAGTTCCAGTCTGGGCAACAGTAAGACTCTGACTCAAAAAAAAAGGAAATATTAAAAGACACAAGATAAGACTGAAAAATTGGGCAGGACCATGTAAAAAAGTAAAATAACTGATTTAAAAAATATCTGAAAATAACTGGAAATGAATGAAGAAGCTTTAAGAAAGAGAAAAGAGACATAACTGGATTGTGTTTTTAAAAATGAATCTGGCAACACCGGAGAAAATAGATTAGATAGGGACAGGAGTTAATTCAGATCAGCTGGGGGTGGTGGTTCACGCTATAGCAGCTTAGGTATGAGGTGGTAGCAACTTAAACTAAGCTGAGGCTGAAGAGGAAGAAAGAGGAAGAGGAACATGAAAATTATTTAGGAGGTAAGGGTAAATCAATGACTGCAGGGTTAGAGCTCTGGTGTCAAGGATAGCTTTTTTGTTTCTGGATTGCACAGTCAGTGCTAATCTGGAACAGTTAACAGTTTGCAGGGAAAAATAAAAATGGGTATAATGAGTTGAGGTTTTGGTGGTATCTTGATAGAAATATAGAGTAAGTGGTTGGAGTTCAGTGTCTGATCTGAACTGGAAACACAAATTTGTGAGTCGTAAGCCTATGCAAATAAAACATTTATTTTTCAAAATAAATGGATTCCCACCTATCTTCCTTCACAGAGCCATCCATTTTATACTCAGGAGTAAATGAAAAAGATGAGTCTTTAGGTGTTAATTGATTGTCATTTCCTTTTACTTACTCTATTTTGACTCCTTCATGAGTAATAATAAGAACAAATAATATATTGCACGATATCAACAAAATTCAGTTATATAGAGAGAATTTAAACCACATTAAGTCCACTGGTTTAATTGGCACAGAGTAGGTGACCAATATATATTTGTTGTTTGACCATGTCACACTGAAAATAGTCGCTTCCTTAATGATGGCTTGTAATTGGGTTTGTTGTAAGAAACATGACTATGGCCATAAATACTTTGATAGTCTCCTTTAAGAAGACAAGAGAAAGCCTTTTCCACCCTGGAGGCTGACTTTGGCTACATAGGCAGGCGGTTGGTGACCTGGCATGACCTCAGACCCACAGCTTCAGGCTGTCACTTAGCCTTTGGTGGGCCATGGGCCTTCTCAGCTATTATAATTTGGCAAATACAAGGTATTTTATGAGAGAGGCAATGTGGAAAGAACTCTGTAATTTTGCGAAAGATTTTGCCAATGTTTTTAACTACTCACCTTCCCAAACACTCTGCTTCAGGCAAATTAATTTACAAATATCTTGTAATTGCCATGTCTTTTTCCAGTTCCTCTTTAGGGATGAAGGACTTGGCATGAACCCTATTTAGTAGCCTCATGGGATAAGGCTGAGTTATCTGGAGGGACCAGAAACAGATACAATGTAAGAGGCAAGTGCAAATTATTATCAAAGAAGGGAATCAAAGGATACAACCAGAGGAACAGTATCGTAGGTTGGATCTTAAAGAGTGAGATTGTAGAAGAAAAATGTGGCAGGAAGTCAAGAACTGAGGTCAACAATAGTTCTCTAGACCTAGTGCAATGTTATAAAAAAAGGGAAAAAAAGGTCCAGAGGGTAGCTCTGAATAAACAAGCCAGGAGTTTCTACCAATGGTTGTGGGTAGGGGGTGGGGAAGTGATTAAAAACTCAGGATCTTTTCAGACATCTGGGTCCCTTTGCTTTATACCATTGCATTCTTTTGGAATGCTTTCCTTTCCCTTTGCCCACCTGAACCCATTCTGTTTTCTGTGGACACCTGGCCACTGGTATAGTGTTTGATTACCTTGAGAACTATTTGGGTAAAAATCTATTTCCTAATATAAATGCCAAGTTACGGGAGTATGTTTGTTCTAGGAGGCAAATTTTGCAAGCTTTTATATGTCTTAAGCATTTTGCACCCTTTCCCCAAAACTTTAGAAAGTTTTTCCCTTTTTCTTTTGAAAATTTCTAATAGATTTTCAGGAAAAAATTATCTAAGATGTTTTAGTCATATTTTAAAAATGTAACACATAGCATGGTTATAGCTTATGAATGCACTTGAAGTTAGAAACCAGGTTTTATTAACATTGCTTTATGTACTTTATAAGGCTAACAATAATATTTATTATTTACTAAGTGCTTAGATACTTCACCTATATTATTTCTAATTTTCTCAGAAACCTTTTCAGTTATGGATGTTATCCCCATTTTAAGCTCAGAAAGTTAACTTGCTCAGAGCTAGAACAAATGCTGGAGTTGCAATCAGAACTCAGACTTGAGCTCTCTCTACTGCTCCAAACTACCTTAAAATATTTGTTGATTTGATTAATCTGAATTGTTGGCTACACAACGTATGTCCTTCATCACCTAGAGCTTCTGTGATCCTTGCCAGAAGGTAATAACAGTAAGGGAGAGAGAGAGGAAAGAAGCAAAGGGGAAGGAGGGAGGGGGAGAGGGAGAGAGAGCAGGAGAGTGCTCACATTTTGTGCCTCTTCATCTTATGAGGGAAAAAAGTCCTAGTCTCTTACTTCCTTTTTGCTCTTATCTGACTTCTCATTTGACTTTATAATTCGTGGTCTTTTCCCTGTTCATAAATGCTCATAATTTTTTATCTTACATTATACTTCAACCCTTTCTCTCACCTTTGTAATGTAACTTTCCATCGTCAAATGCCTTATCTAACTTATGCTTACAATTTCCCGAGGGTTCTTTAGATAATTAGCTAAATTCCAAAAAATTAATTTGTCTAGAGGGGGCTAATTTGTATGGTCTTCCTAGGGAAACACACACACACACACACGATTTCTTACAAGAGAAAAACCAATAAGTTACGACAAATTCATTCTTAGAAGTAACTAAGCTAATTTTTGAAACTGAAAAGATAAACTCTATAGAGTCTCTAGAAGTGCTCAGATCTGGCCTTGAGATTGAGGGTCCTACTTGCTCCGATTCTGTGTTCAAAGGCCTTCTCTTTGTCCCAGGCATCTCAGTGCTTTCTCACCAGTCACTGTCATGTGCTTACACGTTTTCAGATTAGCATGAATAAGATGACAGAAACAAACTATTGAGAATTGGTGTTTTAATGTATCACAGAGATATTTAAACTATATATTGAGTTCCCATTATGTGCTATATGCTTTTTAAAAGATTTGGACATATATATGAATAGTAGTAATAAGGTGTGGTCAATACTGTATTAGTCAGGTGTATGCCATGTGTTAGGGGAGATAAGAGGCCCTGGGGAAGGGAGACCCATTTGAGGAAAGCCTGATGGCTGATGAGGGCTGCCTGCTAGGGAAGAGAGGAGAATAGTCTAGGTAGATTGAACAGCTTAACACAGACCAAAAAAATGGGGAGGAGGGAGTAGAAAGCTTGTGAAGTGTGTGACCCCTGAGCGCTTTGGGATATTCCTCAAGTGTAATAATTGATGCTTGCTTATTGTCAAGTGATATTCCAAGTGCTTAACTGGTGCTATTTTACTTACTTTTCACAATAAACCTATGAGATTAGTTCTGTTACTATTCTCATTTGACACCGTAAAAACTGCAACACATGAGAAATTAGACTTGTGAAGGTTCACATGGTTATTAAGTAGTATAATTAGGCATTTCACCCAGAGCCTATGAGACTGACAGCCACAAATATGCTCTTCCAATCATTTGTTGAAGAATAAGAAGTATTTCTTAATGCATTTCTTTTTGTAGGTCACTCTCCTTCACTAATCAGAAACCTCTATATTTTAATAGCACTTTACAAAATCCCCTGAAAAGAAAAGGAAGAGGCAGACCCAAAAGGAAAGGAAAACCCTGAAAGGTAAAACAATGAGACTGAAAACAAACTTGACCATGGATTTAGTTGTGACACCAAGTACCCTTCTGGGACAGGAAGTGATACAGGCTGCCATGTTTAATTAAAATCAGAAGGGGAGTGAGTGCCATAAAGCAGGAAATGCAAGATTCAGACCAAAAATGTGTCTTCTTCGCTGGAATTAATGTGCTAACTTTTATAAAAGGAAGATGAAAGAATCTACCAGGGTTCAAGTCATTAATTTTGCGTCATATGCAACTTGTATTACTGCTAGCTGCCTTTAAGAACTTCTTGTATTCTGGGCTTTATTATTCAGGAAGGGGTCAGGTGTAGTACATGGACCTGGGGCAATAATGGCATGTTGGATCCCTGGATTCCAAGGGCTTTTAGGAGGAGTCTTGTGAGAAAAGAGTGAAAAGGAAGCAAGAAAGAGGATGTTTATTTTTAATAAAGAGTCTCTGCCCTAACTTCCTGAACTAAAACCAGTCTAGACTTGTTTTTTTTTCCATTTTACACAATGTCCGCAACAACAGAATAAATTTATTAAAACCAAACAAACTGGGGGTTGAGTTTTGGCACAAAAAAATCAGACAGAAATAGAATTAGCTGCTTTTGAGTTGAGTCTAGTGACTGATTTACAAACCGGCTGTAGATTAGGGCTGTGTTGGCCTTAACTGAACCGAAGTTATTTTCATTATGAAGAGACAATAGAGAAGCAAAACGTCTGGGCTGGTGCCCAGGACATGAACTAGTTAGTCCATCAGTTCTGCCCTCCTTTTTCTTCAGTTTTCAAAACTCAGGATATTAGACTTAGGAAGGACCATTGTGGTCATTTTCTGTAGCACCTTATTTTGTGTGGAGAAAGCTGAATCTCAAAGAAGTTAGATATCCTTCCTTCCTCATTCCCAACCCTAAATTAAAGCAATATATCACTAATTACCAGACAGTACCTACAGATGGGGAGATTTAAGTTTTGGCTTCTATGAGTTGAGAAAATAAATGTGAGAACAATTCAATCTGCACACGACTGAGCATAGATTCACAGTCAGCTCTTTATTCATTGGTAGACTATGTGTTTGGAAATTATCCAGTTTCTCCCTTTTCCTTCCTAGCCATTTTGGGCTGCCTACAGTAGAGTTTCAGCATCTAGAGGCAGATGGATGTGTGTTTATGGAGTGCTTGGTTAAAGGAGTTTCTGAGTCCAGTCCAGAGTCAATGTGTATTTTTAGATTTCAGAATGTTTCCATTCTATATCTTATTTTATTTCTACTCTGTCCTCGTGAGGAGCTAGAAGGTTAACTAGAACTCTATTTTACATGTGGGGAAAATGAGATACAGTGATGTTCCCAAGATGAACAAATTGAGTTTTATAGGAAAGTCAGGATTAGAACCCAAATATCCTCTTTCTCATTTCAGTAGGCCACACTCTCTCCCCAGTCTCCTCCATTAATATGAATTAGAGAAGTTGTACAGTAAATGAATACTGAAGGTTACATATGATCCTATGTTCATTTTTACAAAGAATGCATCTAGTGAATTTGCTTCAATCTGCTGAGTTCATTTTAGAGACATATGGCATTTAGAACCAAAACAGTCACTTTTTTTCTGGACCCTATTTTGTTTTTTTAAAAATTAAAAAAATTTTTTTTTTAATTTTAAAGATGTGGGGTACAAATCAGGTTTAGACACACAAATGTTCATTATGCAGGTACCCTTGTCGATGAGGTGTGTCCCCCTCTCCCCTGGCAGTTTCCCACTACTGCCAATCCCACCCCCCATACCCCATCGTTTTAAAATTTAACTCTCCATACTCAGATCTTTGTGATGAATGGTACTACATTTCTGACTCTTCTAATATGTGAACATTTTCCTATGACAGATTACAAAAGACTAGATTTTTTTTTTTTGAGTTGGAGTCTCACTCTATCACCCAGACTAGAGTATAGTGGCACGCTTCCGGCCACCGCAGCCTCGACCTGCTGGGCTCCGGCGATCCTTCCACCTCAGCCTTCCAGGGAGCTGGAACTACAGGCGCGTGCTACCACGCCCGACTGATTTTTTGATTTATTGTAGAGTTGAGGTCTCGCCAAGTTGCTCAGGCCGGTCTCAAACCCGCGGGCTCAGGCAATCCACTCACCTCAGCCTCCCAAGGCGGGATTACAGGCTGAGCCACCGAGCCCGGCTAGGACTAGATGTTTTAAATAAACAAAACTTTATTACAGACTTGTAAGTGCTAAGCAGAGAAATAACTCTGGTGGAGATGATCGGTCCTTGGAGAAGTGACTTTATCCTTAGAAGATGTTGCTACTCCTTTGAAATTTCTTCCCTTTCATACATTTGTGACCACTTTATTCAGGTCTTGAAGGCTTAATTTCTCTATAGAAAAAAAACCCCACCTCTATCTTGAAGGATTTTTGAGTATCCACTTAAGGGGTATGTCTTCTTTTTTTTGGTTCACATGTTTTATTGAACACCTTACATGGGTCTGGGCAGGACTTATGGGTTGGGCAGGGCAGCAATGACAGCCTCAGTGAAGTTGTGGCAAGTGGCATAGCCACCCATGTCAGAGGTTGGAACCTGTGGGGGAGAATTGTCATCATCCCTGTGGCCTGGGCTCCATCCCTAGTGACCCCCACTGCACCCAAGACACCATCCCTAAGGAAGCCAGTCCTAGGATACTAGCCCCTGCCCACAAAGGGTGATTATGATCCACTGTCCGGAGGTTCAAGGTCTCTTTCCTGGTTCACCATACTGAAGGGATGTATAGGTAGTATAGTCCTTGTGAGGATGGAAGGAATAAGGGCTCTAGCTCCCATGGGGGTGCAGGTGGCCAATGACAGATTTGATGAAGTCAGTTGTGATTCTGTAGACCCCCATGTCTCGAGTATACACCTTTCCAACTTTGATCACCTTCTTCACTGCATCTGCAGTCATGCCAGAGTGATACTCGAGATTGATATGCCACAGCATGTTGGAAGCTGACAGCAGCATGGCCATGGGGTTGGCTATATTTCTGCCCTCTGTCTGGGCAAATGGATGCCGGGCACCCGTCTCAAAGACTGCATACTCTGCACTGCAGCTCTCACCAGGGACCACGCCAGCTCCCCCAACCAAGCCAGCAGCCAGGTTGTCAATGATGTTCCCATAGAACAAAGTGGCCATCATTGGAAAGCTCCATACCCCTACAGAGTATAAAGGGGAGCTAGCTTCCTATGATATGCGGCTGAGGTACAAGTTGGACTTATTTGCCAACGTAGTCCATGTGAAGTCACTTCCTGAGTATAAGACTTGGCACAACAATCTAGACCTGGTGATGTTTCGAGAGCAGATGGAAGAGGAGTACAGCTCTCTGGAACATGAGAGTGCGAAGGGTGTGATTGAGGGCTTGAAGATTGTCACATGAACTAAATCTCAGCAGATTGCAAAGTTCACCTTTGACTATGCCACCAAGAAGGGACGGGGCAAGGTCACTGCTATCTACAAGGCCAACATCATGACACTCGGGGATAGGTTATTCCTGCAGTGTTGTGAGGAAGTTGCTGAACTGTACCCCAAAATCAAATTTGAGACAATGATCATAGACAACTGCTACATGCAGCTGGTGCAGAATCCTTACCAGTTTGATGTTCAGGGGTGTGTCTTTTACAGAAACATAGTCAGAAATTAGTAGAGAAGCACGAGAAATTAATATTAGCTTCACAAACAAAATAGCCATTGATGAGGTTTTGGTACTATTCTGTTTCTGGTGACGACGAACTGTAACTACTATATGGCGTCTTCCAAATATGGTCATTTTAAGACCCTGTTTGATGGTTATCAAACCTTTCCTTATTCATTCATTAGTTATCTAGGGACAAAGTGCTTTTAAGTTTACTCCTAAAATTTTCATCTCTGTTTAGCATTTGAAAACATTATGCTTAAAACCAGACATTTTGAGAGCCATGTAGAAATTGTATTTTGTGACTTCAGCTTTTTGGAAATGGCTGTGCTAAGATACTAAGTTGTAATTCAAGTCACGCAGACTGGGAAATGGTGAATTTCTCATTGAGGAAAGCTTAAGGAATTCAATATTCTGTAATTTGGCAAATTTGAAAATAAGAAGGTGGAAGAACTAAAGGATAATAAGCTCATGACAGTTCTCAAACTATAGTCTTTAGTAAGTTGCCATTATAACACTTGGCTAGATTGCATAATTTTCTCTAGACTCTACCTTGGCTACCATTCTGTTAAAATACCAGCTAGCCTCAACAGAGCAATGATTCTCTGACCTGTTAGCTTTCACAGATCAACATCATATTATTGGCCACCACCATTCTTGTATTTCACAATTATGTAAATACCTTACCACAAACCACCCTGCCTTCCCGTGAATACCTAACATTTCCACTTGTTGGCTGACTCTTTCCTTCTCCGGTCTTGGTATATCATTAGTGGTGTTATGGAAAAAGAGCATGTGGAGTGACTAGGATGAGTCAATCCAAGAGAGGCTACAGGGCTGAGGAGTTAGATCACAAGGAGTAATTCTTTCCCATTTTCATTCTGTGACATGTTTGCCTAAGTGTGGTGGAGTAAAGAGTACGTGGGTCACAAAGGTGTGCCCTCTGGGGCCAGTAACAGTCTTATGGTCATAGTGTACAGGATAGAGATTGCAGGACAGGACCAGAGCTTTGAACATACTGTTCAATGTGTGTATGCTTCTCTCTAGATACTTCCTTCCCTGATCATTCTCCTTTGTGTTTCCCCTTGATGTTATCACTCAACCTGCCAGAACCTTAGCCCCATACAAGGAACTGGAGCAATATCCTGGGATGAGGTGGCGATGGAGGAAGAATTCGAGATAGATGCCATGAGTTGGCAGGAAAGCAGTAAAAAATGGACCACAGAGTGGGTAATTAGAGGCAAGAAGGAAGATGTGCCAGAAGGAATGGGAAGCAAGAAATGAAGGCAGGAAGGTCAGGCACTATTGACTCTGGACATAAAAAGCAGAGATATTTAACAACAAATAAGGGAGGTGCCATAAAAAGTAATTGGTATAAATAAGCATTGAGGTCAGAATTTAGAGTTAAATTTAACATTTCTTTCTGCTCACTCACAAGTTATGATTCAAGTTTTTGCCTTCTTTTTATTGAATATATATTATCATCATCATTATTATTAAAAATTTGATGACCTACTAAGTACATTAAAAATTCAAACCATTCCTCAAAGTCCCTGTGAACTTCTTATCTGTTCTACACTACAGAACCAGATAGCTGGAGAGAGGAAGGTATGAAGACAACATTATGCTATGTGGTATCTGATCAATCTCCTGACACATCTTTATCTCACGGTAGGCACTTGGTAAATGTTTGATGAGGATGACTGTGAGAACAAATACTCTTGTATGGCACCTGGCAATCTGCTCCAATCCTTTTTGTGTAGACAACATAGACATGTGTTCTCTGCCAATACAAAATCAATGAGGGTGCTACATATTTTATTTGATAAAATAAATCAATTCTCTCCTCATTCTTTTGCATGGCATTGTGCAGTGATAATGGTAGGATAAAAGAGGACACTTTTTAGGCATGTGTAGTGGATACTGTGGTGAACCACACAGATTACACTCCTCTTTAAAACAGAAGCACTCTTCCTCCAGCTTCTGAGAATGCTGACAGCTAACAGCTCTTAGCTGAGTCTTACCCACCAACCTTTAGCCCAGAGATTTCCCTGTGCTAAAATGAGCCACCTTGCCCAGAAACATACACCTTTCCTATGTGCAACCTGCACCAAATGATCCATGTCAGGGTATAAAGGCCCGGTGCTCATTCTCCAATCTGAGACACTCTACAAGGACTTCTTCATACTGGATAGCCCCATGAGATAACCTGAGCCTTTGCTGTTACTGCATCAAAGCCCAGCTTAATGTTTTGCACAATTCTACTTCCCTCGATCCCCCACAGGTCCCCGATCACTTTTCAGTACATTTCCTGCAAGGGAATTTAGTCTCAGAGTCTTTTTTTGGGAAACATGATCTATAATACAACATGCTTGCTAATTTAAAAATTCTGACTTCACCACAGCTTCAATTATGTCAAATATTTTCTATTTTTTCTTCCTTAAGGGTAGGCTAACGCCATGTTACCATTTTGAGATCCGTGAGCTAATGTAAAAATTAAATCCTGCTATTAAGACTTAGGGAAATTGTTTGGATAATTAAACATAAATTTGGGTTCTACACAATTTTTTAAAACAAATTGAAGTAGCTTAACTCCCTAACTTTTCACTCACCCACACCTTTCCACTCCTAGTATGAGTTGGATATTTTATCAAGCCCACAAAAACAATGACCTCTGGTTCCAGAATGGAAAGAAAAAAGTGACCCATCTTAGAAATAATTTGAAGGAAGGTGAATCACCTTCAAATTTACAGAAGTATGATTTTGAAATGCATTTATTTATTTGGTTTCTAGAGTATCTTTTCTCCAAAGGTTCAAAACTCAAAAGATATTCGTGTTTAGCTTCCTCCTTTTTCTGTTCTCTAGATTTCTCCATGTAAAGTTTCTGCAATTAGGAGCCATAGGTTAAATCTACCTCACTTCCTGCCTTATTTTTCTCTATTTAGAAGACCAGATATTTTCAGAAAGGTGAAATAAGTAGGGCTGGATCCAAATTTGATTGTGAAATAGTTTGTCCATGATGGTGGTAGACTATTTCCTTTGTAGTTCCTCCTCCCCTAACTCTGGGACTTCCTCAACCCACTACTGACCTTCTGACCTATCCCCTCCATAGCATTCCTCTTTTCCTGTATCTCACTTTCCCTGTTCTGTTGCTTCCTGTCCATGGTCTGGAACTATTTTGGTGGCTTCTATATTGCGTGATATCACTATAGCTAATACTTCTCTGTTCTACAGCTCATCAAGCCAATTTTACTCTGCTCTCTGGAGGCAGTTTTGCCTAGTGCATTCATAGGGAGCTGATAAAAATTTAAATGAATAAATAAATATATGCTCTCTCTTAATGCATCACTCAGCCTCCATCCTATCCCTGTCCATTGAAGGTATCTATGTATTATGATAAGCCTGATGAAAATAGTCTTCCTTTCTATCACGACCCAAAACATGTATTAACCATGTGTTTCCGATGCTTTGACATCTGAGGCCTTGTTGACCCTGGAGAGATGTGCCTCCTAGTCAATTTCTGGAGATTATCAACAACCCACTTGCTAGCACATCTTTCATGTGCAAATCAACCAATCCAGAGCCCATACACCAACTACCTCCTTTATGGAACTCTCACAATACTCTTCCACTCTGGTTACCACTCACTTGCTCTACTCAACTCAGAACCTGCTGCAATTATTGAAACCAGCCAATCCTAAGTCTTCTTACCTTGCCCCACCATTTCTTCCCATGGAAATCATAATCAAGGCTCTTGTAATTCCCCCTCTCTCTCTCTGCCTCCTGACTGATCCTGGTGCTTCCCCATGTGGCCCTGCATGGCATGACATGCTTCCCCTTCTTGAGAACTGTGAATAACTCTCTTTTCAATGGTTTGTTTGTTTGTTTTTTGAGTTGGAGTCTCACTCTGTCGCCCAGACTGGAGTGCAGTGGCCGCTCCTGGCCACCACAGCCTTGACCTGCTGGGCTCCGGCAATCCTTCCTCCTCAGCCTTCTGAGTAGCCGGAATTACAGACACGTACTACCACGCCCAGCTAATGTTTTGATTTTCTGATCTGTTGGCCTCCCCATACTCGGGTCATAATAAAACTTATATTTCAACAGAGTTATCTCAAATACTTTTCCAGTCTCAAGTGTGAGACCTTCCATGCTAATTTATTTAAGAAAGACCCTAAAAGAAGTCTCTGCTTTTCTGTAAGTTCTGACAATTGCAGAAATGGCTATTCCCCACGGAAGGCAACATAGTATTAATTTTTTTAAAAAAGCAATGTCCAAACTTTGCTTAATTTGGATTATCACCCGAATCTCAAAAAAATCCTATGAATTATTACATTACTCTTAATAAATTGAAGTTCAAAGATAAGAAATGGTTTTCCCAAGGTAACAGAGGTGAGACCCAAACTCAAACTTTCCTGTCATTCTTTTGGGTCCTGCATCACTCAGACTTCTTCCCTCTACCATAGTCTTTCAAATCTTTTAAAGTCCTTTTTAAATTTCTATTGTATAATATTACCACTTCCTTTATACTCTAAAGAAAAAGCATGGCTATCTTGTCTGCAAGGCCAATGATTGATGCTACAGTGAAAAATAGCTGAGATATATCTAGATAGTTCAACAAGAATACAGTCTTGGAGAAATTAATATCGAGTCTTGGGAAGAGATCATTCAAAGTCAGAGAAGGTCCTAGAAATTGCAGCAGTTTATAATATGAGGTTTATCTTTAATAAATAGATGAGAACCTTTAGAAATCTCTTCTTTCTGAAGTCCCATTCTTTGGTCATGAGTCCCCAGAGCTACCATAAACATATAAATAAGTACACAAAATAAAATATAATAAAATTGCTATTGAAATAATCAAGCAGCAAAATAGATTGTAAAGATGTTAAAACCTATATGGCCAGTGTTGATCATAATTATTGAGAGAACACTTCAAAAATAGTTGAAAATTATCACACTGTTAAACAAAATGTAGCTTATAGGTCCTACTATGATTTGGGTTCCTACTATTTTAGCAACAGAGAGGAAAAGTTGTGAAAGAAGAAAGAGAGAAAAACAATGAAGTAAATCAAATGTCTTGAAAATAAAAACAAAATGATAAAAGAGTTAAATTGTGAGTATGGAGGAAAGAAGCCTGAATAACTCCTTGCTGGGCTTAAGAGCAGCCAGCAAGGAGTTAAAGGCTTGATTTGGGTCCAGTGTCTGGCAGCTGTTGAGAATTTCCATGGAGGTTAGAAGAAGAAACAGCTTGAGTGGCCCGAGGACCTCAGCTGTATATTAGGAAGAATTTCCTGACTGTAAATGTCAAAAGCTCTGGCTTACAAGATCAAAAGGAACCTTCTGGGATGTGCCTATCTTAGGAATATTTTTCAGCCTCAAGCAAGAGCTGCTTGGGTGGTTTTCTGCAGCCTGGGATGGACTGGATGACCTCCTCAGAATCTCTGGGTCTCCTTGCCATTGGGCACACTACACTCTACAGCTTTCACAACACCATTGCCAGTTGCTGACTCCCACCCAGGAACTGTGGAGTTGTCCCCCAGAAAGGAACAACCAAGCCTTTCACTCCCTGTTCCTCACTTGGACCAGTCCTTAGGTACATCTGTGGTTTTTCAGCTCTTCAGCACTTAGGCACTTTCCTCCTGAGCCAAGAGCCTCCTGGGAACAATGTAGCATCTGTGTGTTGACAGTAACTGCCTATGAGCCAGAGATACTCAGCCAAACTCTCCTTCTGCCCCACATGAGCTGGCTTGCACACCTCACCTGCAGTATTCCGTGGCTTAGTCTGTGCAGCCAGCCCCAATGCCAAGTGCACCCCTTCTCCTATCCATTCCCCAACCTTTTACCTAATTCGCTTCGTAGCTCCTCTACCACATCTGTACCAATCCTCATGCAGGATGGGGTCTACCTACCACCCATCCTACCCACAGTGTAAACAATAACACATTAGTGGCTTATGGCCCAATTCTAAACAGTGGGCACTGGAGGGCGAGGTACATACTGCTTAGTTGGTCAACTGAGTATTTACAAAAGTTTTGGCCTGCAAAGAGATGCCAGTCTTTTCCTATAACATTATTGCCTTTTATTTATTATGTGAGTTGTTGATTTACACGGGGAATTAGGGATACCAAACAAGCATAGAGTTTTTGCATGGTCTGTTTCTGCTGCGTTCAGGGACTTGGAGACATCTTCTTGCTTCTGGCAAAAAGACAATTTCAGAAAGGTATTTAAAATGATTATTTCTGTTCCTGGCCCTGAGTCAGAGGAACATATGTGCTTACAAAGGAAGGTAGAGTTTCAACCCTTAGGTAACCCTAAAAGGACAGAAAATATTGCGTAAGTCATGTGCGGTGAACAAACTCAATATTAAATGACAAATCAGAATAATCTCCCTAGAAATGTTTCTCCTTTATAGCAGGATCACAGCATTTCTCTCAAAGCTTGATCTAGTGGTATCATAGATGGCCTATGCAGTATGAATGCATGATAGGAAACGGGGTGGGTAGTGAGAAGGTAGAGAAAATTTAGAAGAAGGAGAGTAAATGAGATTTTAAGAAATAAAATGAAGCTTTGTGTGTGTGTGTGTGTGGTGGGTAGATCTGGTGATACTGTTGTTTAGTGTCTCTAAAGTTTGAGTTGCCCCTTTTATATTCAGCATAAAGTAGATACTTGGTAGCATGCAATACCAGGGAGAAATCAGAGTTCCACCTTTGGTGTCTTTTCTTCTGATTCATGATTTTCTCTCTGAAAAACATCATAGCATTGATATTCAGATTTAAAGTTTACTCTTGTTTTGGAGCTCTGAGATTAATAAACGGAGCTATTTGATTATTCCCAGAAGTCCTAAATCCATCCTCAATTTTAACTCATGAACTCTGCCATATGGAATTTGATTTATTTCTCATCAATACCATAAACTAAATGGTGGAACTCAAAATTCAGCTTCTTGGATATGCAAGATCTTTCCAAAAATGCTTTTTAAATTCTATTATCACGAATTATTATATTCTAAGAAGCATCATGACTCTTACCACCATATCCTCATATTCCTTTGCTCTTAATCAAACCCAGTAGAGCCCCCCAAAGTTCTTTTTATTTAAATTTATTTTTCTGTTTTTATTATTATTTTAACTGACATAATAATCACATATATGTATGGGGTGCTAGGTGATATTTCAGTGCATATGTAGAATGTGTAATGATCAAATCAGGTTAACTGGCATATCCATCATCTCAAACATTATCATTTCTTCATGTTGGGAACATTCAAAATCCATTCTTCTAGCTATTTGAAAATATATAAAACATCATTGTCAATTATAGTCCTCCTATAGTGCTATAGAACAGCAGACCTCATTCCTCCTATCTGGCTGTGCTTTTGTATTTAACGAACCTTTGGCTAGTCTGCCTCTGAACCTGACTATTTTATTTTCCACAGGAAATAAAAGAGACATCGAGAGTAAGAAAACTCAGCTTGCTTTACCTGTAGTCTCACACTTACCAGTAACTTCCCTTCTAGGAATTCATCACAAAAGCTTTGCACATTTTCTACTGAAACTTCCACTATGGGCCGAGTATCCCACTCATCATCCAGAGTCCGGTAAATTGCCAAAGCTGGCAGTTGAGACTCCTTCAGTTTGAAAAAAGATATCACCTTCCCGTTTTCCTTCATACCACTGTCCACCACAACAAAGAGAATCTGCAATTGGAGAAATTTAAAAGAAATAGATCTGAGGGCCTAGGGATGAAGAGAAACCTTGTAATTATTGCAGTTTACACTAATAGAATTTGTGGTCTGCACCACACAATTTAAATCTTAATTGAGTTAAAATGAATTTATTTTGTTTTGCCTGGGTATTTTATCCCTTTGATCAGATTTATTTAATTTTAGGGACATAAAATTGGAAGAGATACTATTGATTATCTAAGAAAGAAAGTATAACCTAATGGTTAAAGGAGGAGAACAAGTTTATTTATTTGTTTACTCATTAAATATAAGTATCCTTTAAATTTTTTTTTAAATTTTTTTTAAAGATGTGGGGCACAATTCAAGGTTGGGTATACAAATGTTCATTATTCAGGTACCCTTGTTGATATGGTGTGCCTCCCCCATCCTGCTCCCCTGGCAGTTTCCCAGAGAACAAATTTTAAATTCTGTCTCTGGTACTTTGCTAACTGTGTGACTTTGGGCAGATTACTTAGCCTCTCTGAAACTCAGCTTTCTCATTTGCAAAATGAGCTCTAGTAGAGGGAGATTAAATGAGATGATGCATTTAATATTTTTAGTTCCGTTTTTAGCAAGTACTTGATAAACAGTAACTATTTTATATTATTATACCAAAACTTCTTTTTTTGAGTGTTTTTTTTTTCTTTGAGTTGGAGTCTTGCTCTGTCGCCCAGACTGGAGTGCAAGTGGCTGCTCCCGGCCACCGCAGCCTCGTCCGGCTGGGTTCTGGCGATCCTTCTGCCTCAGTCTTCCAAGTAGCTGGAATTACAGGCGCGCGCTACCACGCCTGGCTAATTTTTTTTTAAATTTATTGTTTTTTGTTTTTTTTTGAGTTGGAGTCTCGCTCTGTCGCCCAGACCAGAGTGCAGTGGCTGCTTCCGGCCACCGCAGCCTCGACTTGCTGGGCTCTGGCGATCCTTCCACCTCAGCCTTCCGAGTAGCTGGAACTACAGGCGTGCACTACCACACCCGGATAATTTTGATTTATTGTAGAGATGAGGTCTCGCCAAGTTGCCCAGGTGGGTCTCGAACCCTCAGGCTCAGGCAATCCACTCACCTCAGCCTCCCAAAGCGCTGGGATTACAGGCTGAGCCACTGAGCCCGGCTTATACCTAAACTTCTACCCAAAGTAGAAATATTTATAATATTCTCATAAAAGGACTACCTACATTCAGCAACACTGACTAATTCCAGTGTTAGGGAACCAACCATCAGAAAGGCAGCTTATTTTATTACCAGGTGCTTCTTATCATTAGAAAGGTCTGGAGACCTTCAACACAGTAGACTTGAAGTAATTGAAGTTTTACTATCTCAGTGATATCAAGCAGAACTTCACAAAGAAGGGGAGATGAAGAAATATTCACTGGACAGCTAGTAGGCACTAGGTAATTGATAGGTATTTTGTATGAGAAATAAGTTTCCAGGGCTAAAACTCTGATAAATTATTCAAAGAATTCACAAATTATGACTTATAGGTGATTTTATTTTTGGTATCTTTGTGTCTCTATTTTCTCCCCACCAATCAATGCAGGAAAAAAAAGATTTAATCACTACAGGATGATATGACTATACAGGCCTTTAATATTACAAAATACATAGAGATAGGGTCTTGCTATGTTTTTTTTTGATAGAGATAGGGTCTTGCTATGTTGCTCAAGTTAGTCTTGAACTCCTGGGCTCAAGCAATCATCCCCACTCAGCTTCCTGGGATTACAGGCATTAACCATTACGCCTAGCCCAACATCTTTAATTTCACGTAATGTGGGTAATTATGTCCTCAATATCTCTTAACCATACTTGTTTCCTTATTTATCTCTGCTTCCTGGTTCTATTTTCCTTTTTCTAGCGTCCTGGTGGTACATTTCCCAAAGGGTATTCCCAATCCCAATTTACCTTCCCCTGGAAGAGCTTGGCTGCCTTCTGGTATCTGTGTATATTCTCTTCATACTCTGGGGAGGCTTTGTTCATCATCAGGAGAAGATGTATCTGAATCATGCTGTTAAATAGGCCAATCACAGTCTAGCAAGTTGAAATGTGTTATAGGAGAGTGGAAGAGAGAGAGAGAGAGAACACATTAGTGGCAGCCCAGTAAATAGAGGACCTGAAACATAAATGAGTGCTGTTCACCAGCAACATACATGGAACTAGCCTCCAACACAGCGCTCAGTAAGTCTCATCACCTGTTTTCATGTAACTGTGTAGACCCTTCCTTTCCACACTGAGTAGGGCTGAACTGAGTTGTGGAAAAGATGGTGTGTGACTTGCAAGGTTAAGTCATAAAAGACATTATGGTTTCTGTTTTGCTCTCTTGTATATTCCTTGCTCTGAGGAAAGTCAATTCCAATATAAGGCATTTAAGCAGCTCTGTGAATAGATTCACATGGTGAGAAACTAAGGTCTCCTACTAACAACCAGCACTGTCTTGCCTGCCATATGAGTGAGCCATCTGGGAAGTCAGTCTCCAGCTCCAGGCAAGTCTTCCAGTGACGGCAGCCCTGACTGATAACTGCACCCTCACGAGAGACCCCAGACCAGAAGTACCTAGCCTAGCCACTCCAAACTGGTTGACCCACAGAAATTTTGTGAAATAATTAATGTTTTCTGTTTGAAGATGCTAAGATTTAGAGCAATCTGCTATGCAGCAATAAACTAATTACCACATAGTATGGAAGTCACTTTTTTCAATTTTTCTGAATCTGAATTTTAAGGGTCCTGACTATTCAGAGACCCTTAAAATGTGGACTTTGACTACATATTAGCAGTTCATACTTATTGAGTGTTTATTATGTGCAAGGCACTGTTTTCAACTCCTAACATATAATAACTATTTAATCTTCAAGATCTGTTTTTCAAATGAGGAAGTTGAGGCACAGGTCGACTAAATAACTCTCCCAAAGTTGCATAAGTGGTAGACTGGGATTCATACCAGGCGGTCTGGCTTCAGAGTCCATGCTCTTGACCAGGAGTGCTCAAACTACGGCCCACGGGCCACATGCGGCCCGCCGAGGACATTTATCCGGCCCACCGGGTGTTTTTGCCCGCTGCCTGTCCTGCCTAGCAGCCGACTTGTCTGGTCCCGCAGTGCGCATGTGTGGAATGTGCGTCCCACTCTCCGACTCCCCTCCTTCTCTCTGTCTCTGACTCCTCCTCTCAGTCTCGGGTGTGATGGACGAGTCACGAGCTTACCTGTGCAGAGCCTGCTGCTGCCTGAGGACCAAGGTAAGAACAAGTTAGGATTTATTTTTTTTGAAGTTAGGAGGTCTATTTTTTTTAAATTTTGCAGTTAGTAGGGCCTTTTTTTTTGCGGTTAAGGGGGGGGCCTTTTTTTTTCTGAAGTTAGGAGGTCTATTTTTTTTTGCAGATGGGGGCGCCTTTTTTTTTGAAGTTAGGAGAGCCTTTTTTTTTTGAAGTTAGGAGTGCCTTTGTTTTTTTGAAGTTAGGAGAGCCTCTTTTTTTTGAAGTTAGGAGAGCCTTTTTTTTTTTGAAGTTGGTTAGTTGGTTGGGGGTGGTTTCTAGGGGGGGTTGCATCACAGTGATAATGCAAATAGTCAGCGCTCAGTGCTAATGCAAATGGTCAGTGCTCAGGTAATGCAAATGGTCAGTGCTCAGAGGTAATGAAAATAGTCAGTGCTCAGTGGTAATGATAACTGTAAGTGCTCAGTGTTAATGCAAATGGTCAGCGCTCAGTATTAATGCAAATTGTCAGCGGTCAGTGTTATCGCAAATGGTCAGCAGTCAGTGTTAATGCAAATTGTCAGTGGTCAGTGTTATCGCAAATGGTCAGCAGTCAGTGTTAATGCAAATGGCCAGTACTCAGTGTTAATGCAAATGGTCAGTGCTCAGTGTTAATGCAAATGGTCAGTGCTAATGCAAATGGTCAGTGCTCAGTGTTATCGCATGGGGGCCCCAAACTGGTAATCAGCCTAGGGCCCCATGGGAACTTAATCCTGCTCTGCAGACAGCCAAGGAGTAGGAAACCCAATTTAATTGACAGTAAGTGCATTTGTATTCTGATTGCTATTCAGTTGTGTATGATGTTGTATGTTGTGTGATGTGTAAGCCCTGGTTCACAATGTTGCGATCTCTGAGCAGTGCGAGTTCAGTCATATGCTTGTATGGCTGAACTTGCATTAGATTTGGTAGAAAAAAGGCATACATGCCTTCTTTTTTCCTGCAGTGGAATTGGATTGCATGGGTCTTCTTACCCATGCAATCAGATTCCTGTGCGAGTTCACAGATCGCAGTGCGGTTTGCACAGGGTAGTGTGAACTGGAAAGGTGGTGGAGGAACTGGCTTTGTAATCGTGCCGGTTCCCACACCGCACCAGTGTGAGCCTGAGGTAAAAGCGGAATTTCACCAACATGGGCACTGATGAGGCTGAAATGATGTGGACTGGTAAGGCTGCATTGATGGACACTGATCAGACTGCATTGATGGACACTGATCAGACTGCATTGATGGGCAGTGCAGTCTGTATGTCTCTGTGTGGGCAAAGTTATTGCTGGTATATTGTTTTTGTAGTGCTGTGTATACATACATATGTATATGTATGTATTTTACTAATAGCAATTTGGAATCCCTAGGAATCAATGATGTCAAGAAAGAGAAAAATTGACTTGGAGTGTAGAATATTCAAAGAACAGTGGACTTATGATTACTTTTTCATGCAGTATAAGGAAAGAGCTGTGTGTTTGATATGCCAGAATATAGTGTCTGTGTTCGAAGAATACAATTTGCGTCAACATTATCAAACTCAACATAAAGACAAATATGATTGTTTCGTTGGAGAAGTGAGAAAAGATAAAATATTAAAACTGAAAAATACATTGACAACTCAGCAAAATACTTTTGTGAAGCAGAAGCAGCTAAATATTTCATCACTGTGAGCAAGTTTTCAAGTTGCCAAGCTAATAGCATGTACTGGCAGACCATTTGTGGAGGGAGAATTTGTTAAAGAATGCCTTCTTTCTGTTGCCAAACAGATGTGTCCAGAGAAGGCTGATTTATTTAGTACAGTGAGTCTTTCAGGACCTACAATTACATGAAGCATTGAAGAAATGGGAGACAATTTGTATCAGCATTTGCAAAAATCCACAAAAAAACTTTCCTATTTTTCCTTGGCACTCGACGAAAGCAATGATGTTCATGATTCTGCACAACGTCTAATTTTTATTCGTGGGACGAATGACTATTTCGAAGTCACAGAAGAGCTTGCTGCACTGCAAAGCATCAAAGGAACAACTACAGGAGAGGATATCTATGAAAAGGTTTGCCAAACTGTGAATGGTTTGGAACTGGACTGGGCTAAACTAGCCAGTGTGACAACTGATGGTGTGCCTAGCATGGTGGGGTCTAAGAAAGGAGTAATTGCTCGCATTAACCAAGAGAGGGGCAAACATAACTATTCTCATCCAATAGCCATACACTGCCTCATCCACCAACAAGCACTGTGTAGTAAATCACTGAAGTGGGACTCTGTTATGAAAATTGTGGTATCTTATGTTAACTTCATTAGAGCTAATGCACTAAACCACAGACAATTTTAGGAATTTCTGTCTGAGCTAAATGTTGCCTATGAAGATGTTCTGTACCACACAGAAGTCTGTTGGCTGAGTCGAGGGAGAGTTTTGAAACATTTCTATGACTTACTTCCACAGATTACAGCTTTTCTTTTCTTTTTTTTTTGAGTTGGAGTCTCACTCAGTCGCCCAGACTGGAGTGCAGTGGCCGCTCCCCGGCCACTGCAGCCTCAACCTGCTGGGCTCCGGCAATCCTTCCACCTCAGCCTTCCAAAAGTAGCCGGAATTACAGGCATGCGCTACCACGCCCGGCTGATTTTTTTTATTTATTGTAGAGATGAGGTCTCGCTGCCTAGGCGGGTCTCGAACCCGTAGGCACAGGCAATCCACTCACCTCAGCCTCCCAGAGGCGCAGGATTACAGGCTAAGCCACCGAGCCCGGCAGATGACAGCTTTTCTGCTTTCAAAAAACAAAGAAGTACCAGAGCTCAATGATGCAGAATGGAAATGGCACCTTGCCTTCTGACAGATGTAACAGAGCTACTCAACAGTTTCAATGTATAACTTCAAGGAAAGGGGAAACTCATCTGTGATATGCAATCACATGTGAAAGCATTTGAAATAAAATTAGGCCTCCTCATCAAACAAGTGAAGGAGGAAAACTTCTGCCATCTCCCCACAACTCAAAATCTGTTAGCGGAAAAACCACTGGTTGCATTCCCAAACAAAACATGGGGATTCACTGGAAAAGTTGCAAAAGGAGTTCCAATTTAGATTTAAAGAACTTCATCTCCATGAACAGGACATACAGCTTTTCCGTAACCCATTTTCTATTAACATTGAAAATATGGATACAATTTACCAAATGGAACTGGCTGAACTGCAGAATTGTGACTCTCTGAAAGATGCATTCATGTCAAGCAGCCTTCCTAATTTCTATGCATCTCTCCCCTCAGAGATATATCCTAATCTCAAGAACCATGCACTCAAAATGGCAACCATCTTTGGCAGCACTTATGTCTGTGAACAGACTTTTTCCAGAATGAAACATCTGAAATCTCCAACCAGATCTAGACTAACTGATGCACACTTGCATCACTTGTTACGACTAGCAGTGACAAATATGGAACCGGACATTGACCATCTCATTAGCCAAAAGCAGGCCCATAGTTCCCATTGAAATACTGGAAAATTTGTTGATTTAACTTTACTTGTTCTTCATTTTAAATATTGTATTTGTTCCTGTTTTGATTTTTCACTTCAAAATAAGATATGTGCAGTGTGCATAGGAATTTGTTCATAGTTTTTTTTTAAACTATAGTCCGCCCCTCCAATGATCTGAGGGGCAGTGAACTGGCTCCCTGTTTTAAAAGTTTGAGGACCCCTGCTCTTGACCATCAGGATGGACAGCCTCATGCACAGTGGATGGCAAAATCCCATGTAAACCAATTCAACCGTAAGTTTGGTTGAACCAATCTACGTCAGGTCAAGAAGAAGATGAGCTCCTCAGGAGGCCAGAGCATTGTCTCTTTTAAGTTGACTACAGATGGTGATTTCCCATGATGTTGTCAATGACTTAGGGAAGAGGATCAAAGCGAGGAGAGGAGAGAGAGGGTGAAACTATGGCACTGGTTCTCTCCATTTCACTGCCCTGAAATCATGCTGCAACTCTCCTTTAAACAAATCCCATTCCTTCTCACTTCCCCTTCTAAATACAGAAAACACAGCTGTAAACTAGTGTGTATATAGGGAGAGAGAATATGGTGGGTTAACAAACCACTAGACACAGTCCCTGGAGAATGAGAAAGGGAGCAATGAGGCAGGATTCTTCCTGAAGCTACACACGGATCTGTAGAGATTCCCTAGTTCTGTTGGCTGCAGGGGGCCAATATGTAGTCAAGGAGGGTACTCTGGATTTTTTTTTTCTAGAGATTTATCCCTGGAGTTTAAAATCAAGTCTTATATTTTACATTTGGGAGATTGGATGACGTATTAATTCACTCTGGTTTAACTTGATTCTGCTACTTAAATTTAGAGTGTACTTCCACCCTCCTAAAGTGGAGAGTAATTTGGGGGAAGAGTCAAGGAATAAAAAACAAGGAGTCAGAAGGTACAGTTGTCTTACCAGAGGGATTGGGCATAGCAGAAGTGATTAGTTTAATCCTAACAGACACAGCCTGAGTTTTCACCTTGAATCCAAGTACTGAGCATGTGCATTAAAAGTATATGGCAGTGATTTTCTGCCTTGTTGCTACTGGTGCAAACCTCTGCACTAGCAGCCTATCAGAAATAACTATAGTAGAATGAAAACCTTTCCAAAAAAGAAAAATATTACTTCTGGGAAATAAAAAAGTAACAGTAAAATTTGAACTTGCTTCTCTAAATAAATTCCCACTAGCTTTCTCTTGGTGCGATCTGCCTTCACCAGTAATGTGAAACTTAAAAAATTTGTCATTATTCTGTAAGATGAGAAGTGGACCAGGCATAAGAACACAGAAAGGCCAGTCCTTGCTCCTGTCTTAGCCTGAAGAACATCAGGACACCAGGGTCATAGCCCAGGGACCACAGGATCATCTTGTCTGGTCCCATATGTCCTGGAAACTCTGTAGACACAATGACCAGAATGATGACAGTGTCGGAGAAGAATGCCTTCTTTAATATTGCTAACACCCCAGGGATATATGTGTTTGAAATCTTATCAGCTGTAGAAATGGAGTCACCACCTTGTCAGAAACAAAGATGATGTGAGAAGTGGACAGGAATTTAATCAACAGGAAGAGAGATATTTTCTGTTGGAGGTGTTGTAAAGCAATAGAAAAACACAGGACTCAGTTACACAGCCCAGTCATGAACAAAGCATGGTCAAGTGCATAGGCTATCTCTGAAGCTCAAATTACTAGCCATAGAGCTTTGAAGAAGTAACTTTCTGAACTCTCATTTCCTCTACTGTAAAATGAAAATAGACAATATAAGCTAATGCATCAGTTACATTTTCTGCCTTAAATTATTCTTTTTCTGTTTACTCATTATGTGACCTTGAATATTGTCACTTGGATCTTGGATGCTCTCCTTTATAAAATGGACATGATAATTTCCTACCTTCTACCTCAAAGAAAGTCAAAGTCAGGATTAAATGAGAAACATGAATGTGAAAGGGCTTTCTAAGTTCTAAAAAGTCATAATATGCATGTCAAATACTGGTATTGGAGAATGCATAGCATTTCTGAGCTGGTATAGATAACTAGAAATTAATACTCCATCATCTTATGATCTATGTCAGGCAGGATAAAGGGCAGAGCATATAAGATACCTCTATAAACTGTAGAGTGTTAGAAGGCCAGAAAGTGATCAGGACAGGTGCTTCGCCACCTTTACACCAGATTGCATGCAGCATGAAATACCAGAGGAAGACACGCCTGGAGCCAAGACTGAGGCACAGAGTGTTTAGGCACATGATAGTCAAAGCATGATCTGTAGGTGGTGCCAGAGTAGAAAATGTGTGTTACCGGTCTATAAGGAGGTATGTACAGGAAATAAAAATAGGTGTTTAAAGACATTTATAAAAATTTTACATTGCTATGACATTCAAATATGTGATAAGCAACTTTATTTTTTTTAAATGTTATTTGAATAGTAATTTACTTCTATTTGATTTTACAAAACCCTCGGTTACTGATGATGCTTGAGAGAAAGAAAATGTACCTTAAGTAGTGAATGCAATCCAGCTTGAGAAGCGCGGCTTAGAGTGCTGCTGGGGTCAGATTTGTCTTCACTGATCACTCACAGGCAGCAAAACTCAAAAGTTTTTGAATCAGTCACCTTAGCTTTGCATTCTGGCTCTCTTTCTTACTAGTATGTGATAGGTCATTTAACTTTCCTGACTCTGCTTCTTTGTTTAATAGGGAAAAGTCCATCAGTCTTAAAGGATAGTAGTAAAGTTGTAACACAGGCAACAGACTAGATGTTCAATTAATGGAATGGTTACTATCATTATTGGTCAAAGAACAGAACTTTGGAAGGAAAGGATCTCTGCTATGAAGACAAGTGACCTCCTTGACTCAGGGACTTACCACAGAATTGTACTCTGTCACCAAGTGGAGACTGTTGATTTCAACGAAACGGCTTAATTTGGTGACATCAATGTTTTCAATGTCTTCGTCATCTAAATTCAGTTGTTCATTATCTACCTGGGTAACACAAAAAAGGATAACATTGTCACTGTTGTCTTTTTTTCACTCAATGATAAATGTTTTCAGATCACCATGTGACAGGCACTGAGTAAAGCTCTAATGACAGAAAGATAAATAAGTAACGTTCCCTGCCCTAGAGGAACATATTGTCCTGTAGGATACAGAGAAGTGAGGAAAAATGCCTCACATAGTGTGGCAGATGTCATGATGGGAGAATCACAGCCCCTCATGTTGCCTAAGGAAGAACTAAATAACGTTCAGGAAGAGGTTACTCCCCAAAAGTGGTGGAAGCTTGATCAAATAAATGGGACTGAGGAGGGGGCTTTTAATAGAGAATAGTGTTTGCAAAAGGCAAAAGATGTGGGAGACCATGTTCTGGAAGCTACTGTTAGTTCATTGTGACTATAGTAGAAGATGTGACGTGAGGGTGACAGGGAGACAAAGTTAGTGGGATAAGCAGGAACAAACGTATGAAGGACTTTGAAGCCAAGGCAAGTCAATTAAACTCCAACCTGAAGGCAAAGGGAGCCATTGACAAAGTCAGATTTGTGTTATATCTATGTACCCTTTTAATGTTAAAGTAAACACATGTATCGAGAAAAGTATAAAACAGAAAATTCAAAGCACAGTGAATTATCACAGAGCAAACAACGTAGAACCACCACATAAGAAAAGAAATAGGACGTTGCTAGAACCCTGAGACTTCCTGTGTTTCCTTCTAATCCATCCTTTTTTTTTGCCAAAGTAATCATTATGCTGATTTTTATGATGACCATGCTTACCCTTTGTAGTTTTACTACTAACAAATTCTTTTTCTAATGCTACAGTTCAATCTTTTTTAATATTACAGAAATATAAACAAATAATATGGGTTTTTTGTCTGCATATCTCATTTCTTTGGAATTCATTTTTGAGTCATCTATGCTATTGCATTTAGTTATAGTTTGTTCATTTATCTAGTACAACACCTTTTGTACTCCCTTTGGATCCAAAGGAGCTGTACCTAAATACAGGGATGAATCATAGTATATAAACACACAAAAGGGCTGTAGCACAGATGCAAATCATCTCAGTCCCTGCAATTGGATTGGGTGATCATATATACCCACATGCGCGCGCGCGCACACACACACACACACACACACACATCCACCTACCCATATGTAAATATATACACATATAGTATGTTTAATCCACCCTTAACCATGCCACAGTATATCTAAAATTCAACAAAAGGAAAAATTTTTTAAGAAGACAGAGAAAAAGAGAGATTACCCTCAAAGTAATCTCAAAGGAACAACGATAAGTTTCACAGCTGACTTCTCAAAAGAAACACTAAAATGCAGACTACAAAGCTTTATATCTTTTAAATACTGAAAGAAAATGATGCCAACTTAGAATTGTACACCCAGCTAAAGCAGGCTTCAAAAATAAAAGTGAAATAAATACATATTAAGCAATCAAACAGACAATGTGACACCCAACAGATCTAATCCATATTAAAGGAAATATTAAAATATATTACAATTTTATAATATTTTGTATCATATATAATATTATAATAATATATGATTGAAATTTATTATAGTAATGTATTTAGAGTTAAAACACAACAATAATCACTTGTAAGTCTTGAGTGTGGGGCCAGAGGATGCAATTCAAAGAAGATAAACTGTATTAGAATATTCTAATGTCTGCTTTATCCAAGAAGAAAGTGAAATTGCCAATTAATATATGATCCTGATAAGTAACAAATTCATGGTATATAATGTATTCAGATAATCTCTAAGGAAATAATTAAAACCAATAAAAGGAAAGAAGGATGAATACAAAGTACTCAAATCAATTCAAAAGCAGATCAGAAATGAAGGAAAATACAATTTGAAGGAGGTAGGACCAATGGAAAATGCACTATTAAACTTATCAGTAATTGTATTATGTAAAAATAATTTAAAAGAAAAGATTATCACACTGGATTTAAAAATACAACTTTTTTGGCTTTTTTTTTTAAACAAGGGGAATATTTTTTAAAAACATAAGACACAAATGAAACACAGGATGGTATACTAGACAAAGTAGACTTTTAGATGACAAGCATCCCTAGAAATAAAGAATAGCACTTCATAATGATAATAGTTTCAATTTGTCAGGAAGATTTAACCATTCTAAATTTACATTTATTGACTACATGTCCTGAGAATATATAAGCACAAACTGACAAAATTGCAAGAAAAGAATAGTTACAACCACATTATAGGTGAAGATTTTACTAGTCTTTTCAATAAAATATGTTGGTAAACAATAAGAATATAGAAAATTTGAGCTATAAAATTAACCGAGTGATATTTAAAAACTGTAATACATAATTTTAATGACAAAAATGATACAAATAAAATACAGAAATTAAGCCAGAAATCAATAAGAATAAAACCAGAAAAAATCTTACATTTTATTTATTTAGAGTTGGAGTCTCACTCTGTCATCCACACTGGAGTGCAGTGGCCGCTCCAGTGATCCTTCTGTCTCAGCCTTCCATGTAGCTGGAACAACAGGCGTGCGCTACTACGCCTGGCTAATTTTTTATTTATTGTAGAGATGAGGGCTCGCCAAGTTGCCCAGGCGAGTCTCAAACTCGCGGGCTCAGGCAATCCACTCACCTCAGCCTCCCAAAGCACGGAATTACAGGCTGAGCCACTGAGCCCGGTTAAAACCTTACATTTTAAAATTAAGAAATAAACTAAGCTAATAGATTAGAGAAGAGATAACAGAAATCATAAAACATTTTGCACCGAATAATAATAAAAAGTACTGCATATAAAATTTATAAATGCATTTATAGCCTTCTAAGGGGAAATTATATAAATTTTAATGGGTTTTTTTTTTTGCCACTTACATAAAAATTTAAAACTAGTCAAATGATAGAAGATAATATTTTGGAAACATTAAAACATGGAATGGCTTTTAATTCGTGATGGGGCTCCTTCTGGGAAGAAAAGGAGCACATGGATCAGGAATTGCTGGATCCATTGGTTTCCTATTAAAACTGAAAAACCACAATAAGATATCATCTCACCCCAATTAGAATGGCTATTACAATTGCAACAAATAGTAAAAGATAGCACTTCATTTTTACAATCATTGCATTTCAGTTTCCCATTCCCCTCTCCCAATCCACTCAAGTCCCAAAAGACACAAGATAATGCTTTCATACTCCACAGCAACTATATCTACAAATATAATCATTATATACAATCATTAATAAACAATTCTGTCTATTTCTTCAGATTGTTTGGATCACTTTTAAGATCTTTGGGCCACCAACCTTTGGATATCTCTTTAACCCTTTCCCCTTCATGTGTTATTTCATGTAAGTCCTACTCAATCCAATCTTGGCTTGGATCAAAACCACCTTTCATTCCCAAGATACTTTCTCTCAGTCTATCTGGCAAAATCAGAGGTAAATCTCATTTTAATGTAGAATTTAAGAGAATTCAGGCGAGGAAAACTAAAGTCACCAAACAGTAAGAATCCTAGATCCCTCACTATTGTTATTCCCATTATCTATTTTTTCACTTCTTTTGTTTAAGGGGGTCTCCCACTGGGCTAGTTCAAAGGAATATGAAACTCAGAGAAGCTCTATGCATCCCTTAGGGTTAACTTTTATTAATTCTGGATGTATCTAGTCATTACCTTACAACCCCTTTGCTTAATAATTATTTTTTTTGAGTGCCTGATATATGCACCAAGGCACAGAGTGTGGGCATTCACTTAGATGGTAATTTAAGCACTCTTTATTTTAGGACTGCTTTACACTATTTAAATTAATGAAATAAACAAATATTGAGGTACAGAAAATATTTGTATTTCTAAAAAAGAATTTTGAAAAAAAAAAAAATCAGAACCCCAGGATGAAAATGTAAGTTTCCTTTGTATATACAATTGTTTTAAAACTCACAAAATTTTGAACAGATACCTTGGGAAAAAAATATAGAAGCAAGAGAAAAATTCCTAGGTGGAGTCTTTACCCACCCTTCCACGACTTCCCTTCCCCTGTCCAAATCAGTAAGAATGAGTAGAGAAATAAAATGAGCACACAAAAATTTGGTATTTGTGGCTCTTCCAGATCTTTGCTGTTGTTAAAAGCCTGATTGCCAGCTGGCATGTCCCCTTCATACTTATGGCTTTGCAAGTACCAAAATCATCATTATTATAATCATGATCAGGGCCCTTTTAATATTTGATATGTCTAAATGCTTTCTGACTATTTTTCTAGGAACTCCTAGGCTTGGCGCCTGTACCTCAGCTGACATTGCTATGTCTGGGCCAGAAAATCCCTCCCTCTGCATTCTTTTCCAGGCAGGCCCTTGTATTTCCCAGAACAGGGAGAACAGGAAACGCCAGCTACTCCAGGTGTTTCTGGACTTAAGGAATGCAGTATATTGGAGGCAGAGGATGTTAGGTGGCGATAACATTCTTTAAGAAGCTAAAGAACCTTAATAAAAACCACCCTCCTGCAGTCTATCCGATTTGTTGTGCTTCTTTTAACAAAACATGCCTGATTATTTCATTATTTTTTAAACTAATAAACTCTGGAACATTAGTGTGTGGAGTTCCTGGAAGCAACATTTGAACCGGAAATCTCCTGTCTGTAAAAGGAATTATTTGTATAATGCACTGGAAAGAAAATCCAACTCTGGAACTAAGAGTTGAGAAAGCTTTTTACAATATCTTTTTCCAGTTTGGAGAAAGAATTTTACTTAAGATATCATATTATTTTTCTCTGCTAGAAAAGAGGCACCAGAAGATAAACAGAAATAGTAAACTAAAAATGGTTGCCACCTTAAAAGATAATTTTTGAGGTTTCTCTAGAGCAGTGGTCCCCAACCTTTTTGGCATCAGGAACCGGTTTCCAGAAAGACAATTTTTCCACGGATGATGGTGAGGAGTGAATCATCAGGCATTAGATTCTCATAAGAAGCGCGCGAACTATATATGTGCAGTTCATAACAGGGTTCCTGCTCCTATGAGAATCTAATGCCGCAGCAGATCTGACAGAAGCTGGAGCTCCGCTGGTAATGCAAAAGGCGGGAAGCCACTGTCAAAGATACAGATGAAGCTTTACTCACTCGCCCACTGCTTGCCTTCTGCTGTACAGCTTGGTTCCCACTGGTCTTTGTCCCCAGGGTTGGGGACCTCTGCTCTAGAGTATCTGAAGTGAATTATTATTATTTTTTGCACTATATCATTAATATTTCAGCAATTATTCCTTTGATTTTCTATGAATTTCCCTAACAATCTAGTTTTCACAAAATCTATTAATAGTTATAGTACAAAATAGTTGTGTGACACCGACAAATCATTTATTAAACAAATGCCCTCATGTTCCTGAGTTTGTTTTTGTAAGCTTTTAGCTTATCATATATTTGGTAAACACGAGGGGGGACCGCCAGAAACCCAGAGTTTATGTATTAAAAAAGTGTGTGTTTATTCTTACATGTTTAAACTTCAGTCACCTTCAAAGTACTCTCCGTTTGATGCAACACACCTATTGAGATGCTTTTTCCACTCCTCGAAACTGTTTTGGAACTCGTCAATTTTGATGCCCTTTAGTGCTGCTGCCTTTTTTTGTTTTACCTCTTCCACATTGGCAAAATGTTTCCTTTTGAGGACTTTCTTCATCCGGGGAAGCAAAAAAAGTCACTCAGGGTGAGATTGGGTGAATAGGGAGGGTGGGGCATAGGGGTCATGCCGTCTTGGGTCCAAAACTGCTGAACACTCAGTGTGATGTAGGCAGCTGTGTTGTCATGGTGGAAGAACCAGTCATCTGTTTGCCACACAAAATTCACTGAAGCTGAACACAGTCTCTTTCAACAATTCTGGTACACTGATGTCAATGAGTTCCTACAACACTTACCTAGCAAGGGAAGCTCTAAAAAATGATGATGATAATAATAATAATAATTATTATTATTATTATTCTAGTATACTTTAGAAAAAACTATTAATAACTTGATATATCTTCCTTCTTGTATTTCTTAGTTTATTCTTATGCACTAATTTCTTCTGATTATTTTTTTTTTGGCAAGATGCTTTTCTTAGGCACCCAATAAATAACTGCAAAAGGAATAAAGAATGACTGTACTATGTTTTCATTACTATTCTGTTAGGTCAAAGTTAGGTTAATTATATTTCCCAAAATATAAGTGACTGAGAAAATCGAAAGCAGGGTAAACATTCAAATAATGTCTCAAATCCATTTTAGGACAGGCTTGTGGTTTATTTGACCTGGGAATTACACCCCTATTAGGGCAACAATGAGAGTCCTATTGGAGGATGTGGAGAGCCACACTCAAAAAAGACAGGCTGTGCATTCAAACAGCCAGGTTGCCATATGCAACTTATTGTTGTTCATGAATTTTACTTACATTCTTACAGATCACAGTTATATAGTCAGCCTGCACTATTTCTGGAGGATGATGTGTTGCATAAATACAACATTTGCTAGCCTTTTATTGCTCCAACATTTCAAGCATTGAGGAATATCAACTCATTTTTTCACTTAATCATTATTTCAGCTTATGTCTAAATATGTTCTTAAAATTCTGTAAGTCTAAATTCTAAAATGTCTTTGCCAGAATATATAATGCCTAGATTAAATATTGAGAAATAATCTTGGGTTTTGATTAAATAGTGGCAGGGAGAGAGAGGAATAGGTTAGGAGAAGATGGTTAAAAGAAAAATAGCAGATTTAGAAGTAGGAGCTTTAGAGTAGATAGAATCTAGTGTAAAATCAAGGTTTTTTTTGTTTTGTTTTGTTTTGCTTTAAGAATTAAGTGCTTTAGAAAGTCACTATAGTATACTAAAAAGGATATGATTTGGGTCACCAATGCTGGGTAAGAATCAGATGTCTGTTACTTCATAGCTGTGAAACTTTGAGCAACTGAACTGATCTCATGGAACTTTAATTTTCTAATTGAAAATGCAAGCATAATAATAATAATTTCATCAGATTCTTGTGAGAATTAAATGGTAGAACATTGTAGTCATTCCTATTATAAATTAAACTCTAAACAACAAAGCAAACAAACAAACAAACAAACAAAAAACAGAGCAAACTATGGACTTAAGGAGAAAGAAGGTAGCAGAAAATTTGCAATAGGTTTACATTTCCCGATGTAAAATAGGATAGTCATGGTTTATGTTCTCTTCCCCATCAAAAATAAGTTATTCCAAACTCCTGAAAAATAGTTCTATTAAAATATGTACTAAACTTTTGAAAGTGTAAGCCAAGAAAAAAATGTTTATCTAAAAGCTGGCATGACACAAGTTGAGCCTCTTTCAAAACTACCAGTGAAATAGGGCAGGAACCAATGTGTTTGTTTTTTGGCATGGCACATAAATCATCTTGTCCATAGAGGTCCCAAGAGTTCATTCAGAGTAGGTCTGTCACTAGTGGTAAACAAAAAACAGATGCTAAAGAAGAGTGAAAAACCCTGAGAAGTCACCAAAAAGATTTTATAAAGAATACATTGTAAGGAAGGCTAGTGCTCCCAGAGGTTGTCAAGTTTGTAGAAATGCTGGAAACAGCAACACTTATTTTCTTCTCTACGTGTGTACCTTTGTAGTACAAATACTTTTTTTTAATTAAAAATTTTGTGTGTATGTGTGAATTGTAGTTTTACTCTGTTGCCCAGGCTGGAGTGCAGTGGCACACTCACAGCCACTTCAGCATCGACCGGTTGGGCTCCAGCGATCCTTCTGCCTCAACCTTTTAAGTAGCGGGAACTACAGGTGTGTGCTACCACACCCGGCTAATTTTTTTATTTTATTGTAGAGACGAGGTCTTGCCAAGGTGCCTGGGCTGGTCTTGAACCTGCGGGCTTAGGCAATCCACTCACCTCGGCCTCTTAAAGTATTGGGATTACAGGCTGAGCCACCAAGCCAGGCCCAAATACTTTTAAATTAGGACTTTATAAGATCTAGAAACAAAAAAATTTGGAAAGAAGTTTTTGTGGAGGCATAGCTGATTAGAATTTTTGTACTGAAGGATTTCTACCAGTGGTTCGATGGCAACATGGAAAGCATTTGCATAGTCCTCCATATTTTTCCTACCAAAGTTCTTCACAGAAAAGCTTGATTTAATCTTATTTTATAATGGTGAAAATGCAAACCAGCAACTACTATGCAGATGGGGAAGGGATTGCTAAAAAGTACTCATGCACCCTTAGACATACTTTGGAGGTGAGTTCAGTTCCTCCTAACACTTTCTGAATGCCTTCAAGGTGCCAGAGAGATATTACAGACTTTTAGAATACAGAGATGGATAAGTCATGGTTTCCAACCTTGAATAGTTTGTGGTCTAATGGGGTAATAGATGAGATAGACAGATGTATAAATATATGATATGAACAATAAAATGGTAAATGAAAATATAGAGGAATATTTCAGTTAACTTGGGGATTCCAGAGAGACTTTCTGAAGGACAGAGTTCCTTAACTGATTCATTAGAGTGGGAAGAGGAGGTAGCTGGGTAAGGTTAGATGAAAGCAGGTGGTAAAATTCTAGACGGAAGGAATAGTCTGGGTGAAATTGTGGAACTTGATGATCATAATGGCTTTTGAGAAGGTAAAAACCCAGGAGGAAACTTGCTTGAAAAAGGACTAGAGAAGCAGGTAGTGGCCAAGTCATAAAATCTCATATTTGTACTATTAAATATCTTGTTTTTGATTTTGTAAGAAATGGGAAAATTGATGAGTTTTAAAGAGTGGAGTACCATAATCAAATTTATATCTTAAATACATCATTGTGATACCAGTGTAGACATTGGACATAAAGTAGTAAAAGGAGATTAGTTAAAAAGCTATTGAAATTGCTTATGCCAGGTATGTGAGGAGCCAAAATGAGAAATGGAGAAAAGAGAGTGGAAGATAATATAGATTCAAGAAAGTAGGTACAACTGGCAAAAAATTAAAGACTGAATGAACATAGCCATTTAACAAAATAGTGTTTTAGAATGGAGGAAAGTGACTTAGCAGGCACAAACAATACATAAATTCTTTTTTGAACATGTTAAAAATATAGTGATTATAAGGGTATAAAAATGGTTATATCCAGGATATATATCCAGCAAGCATCTGGATCATGAAAGAGGTCCAGGCTAGAGGTAAAATATTCCAAATGCTCAACAAGCATATGACAGTCAAATGTGTGAAAGAATTACTAGTATATTGCTTAAGTAGAAATACTCATTCCCTCATTGTTTCTTTCATATATGCATTCTCAACAAATATTTAATGAGCACCTACTACATGGCAGGCATTGTTCTAGGCTCTGTGGATTCGGTAATGAACAGAACAGTCTCTGTCTTCACAGAGCATGAATTTTAAACCCAGATTAGGAAGAGTGTTAAATCAGGCAGTAGTGTTGATACAGGAAGAGAAGATCTTAAAGAGACTTTTGCAAGAGGAGGATCAGGAGAAATAGGCTTTTAGAATTGAAGGAAAGAGGAAATGTTAAAGACAAAGGAGCAGTCAACAATGTCAAATATGGCAGAAATGTTGGGTAAAATAAGACCTAAAAAGTGATCATTGGGTATGGCAATATAGAAACAATGCTGGCCTAGATAGATGTAGTTTTAATGGAGTGATGGGACATAAACTAGATAGCAGTGTCCAGCTTATAGCAAGTTGGAGACATGGTATAAAATAAACATAAAAGACGTTTGAGTGAAAAGTGAAAGAAAGGAGGGCAGCTAGCAGGAGTAGGACATTCAGTCTAGAAGGCTTGAAAACCTTGTCTTTTCCCCCTAATTTCTCATTTCCTGTGACTCTTAACATCTTTACCTTCACATTCCATCAACAAGTAAAACCCAGTAACCGGCAAAAGCATTAGAAATCCCTATTTCTGGCTGGGTACAGTGGCTCAAGCCTATAATCCCAGCTCTCTAGAAGGCCGAGTTGAGGGGATTGCCTGAGCCCATGGGTTTGAGAACAGCCTGGGCAACTTGGTGAGACCTCATCTCTACAATAAATTGAAAAATTAACCGGGCATGGTAGCACGTGCCTGCAGTTCCAGCTACTTGGTAGGCTGCGGTGGAAGGGTTGTCTGAGCCCAGCAGGTCAACGCTGGGGTGGCTGTGAGTGTTCCACTGCACTCCAGCCTGGGCAACAGAGTGAGACTCCAACTCAAAAAAAAAGAAAGAAATCTCTATTTCTGCAAGTGCCCTCACTATTCCTATTCCTAGACATCCTGGCTTTAAACTTCACCTCCTTTCCATAATTTGGATATCTAATCATTGCAAGATCTTCCTCTTTAGTTTCTATTACTACCTCTCTACTATAGACCATTAATAATCTCACACAGTCTATTTTATCAGCCTAGCAAAAGTTTTCTCTTCTCTTGTCTTTTTGCCTAACAATCCATATTACTCTTCATTTTGAAAATTATCTTGTTAAAACACAATACTATTCATGTTGCTCCCCTGATTTAAAGACTTTAAGAACTTTCTAGTGACAGCCAAATAAAGTACAAGCTCATTAAACTGGTATTCTAATTTCTCCATAATATGGTTCCAATCAATGTTCTTTATCTTATTTTAATTCCTCCTCAAAAGGAACCCCAGTACTGAGTAAGATTGACCTGTTCATTGTTTCCTGATTACATTGTTCTCCCCTTGGCCATTAATTCTCTTTTACACTGTTCACATTTTATCTGTCCTTTAAGTCCCAGTTCTGTTGTCATCTTTATTTTTTTTCCCAGAATTTCTATACAACTTTTATCCTTTGAACCTTTATAACACCTTGCTCATAGTGATGCTCCTTGTATTATACATACTTGAATATTATGCTTACAATCTCTCCCATACTTTAAGATCTATGAGAGTGGAGATTATATTTAATATGAGAGTAGGGGCTTGATCAGCTGGGAGAACTGCCAGGAGCTACCACCAGAGAAAGATGAAAATTCTGGAATGATACACTCTAATTTATGACTGCCTGTACTATCAGTATCTTACAAAAGAAACATAGGAGATGTTTAACAAACTTTTATATCTCCTAATGATATAAAAATATAAAAATTTAGAACTCAGAATGACCTTAGAGGTAATGCAATGTAGCTCTTTTATTTTATAAATGAAATAATTGAAGCTAAAAAATGTTGAATGACGTGTCCAAAGTCATATGGCTGGTAAGGGACAAAGCAGTACCACAAATTCCGTTTCCTGGCTCTTAGTCTAGTTTTCTTTCCATTTCATTACAGCACCTGTTTGGGAAGCTTGAGTTGAGTCATCAACATCATTGTCAACAATGTCCTTGAGTTTGGCACCACCGTTAGTGTCAAAGACATAAAGTCCTTTCCAGTCTCACCAGTTTATTAGTTCAAAACTTAATGAAAATCTGGGAGAAGGCTCGAGCTGCCCATCCAACTTACCAGACGAAAGAGGGAAATGGTGTTCCCAGTGATGTTATAGTGGGTCAAAACCTCAGGATCAGTGCTGATTCCAAATGACACGTCTTGGAATTTTTGCACGATGCTATGGAATACAGAAACTACTGGTATTTCTAAATCCTAAAAACAAGAGATAAAAAACCCACAGAGGTTATTTTGGAGGGGAGAGGCACAGGATATAAAAGAGAAATATGCTCACTCAGTGAAACATTATTTACCATTAAGAATGCAGGCTACCTTTGCAGTGGCATTCTTGAATTTTTTAGGTTATGTGTTTTAATAGGTATCCATCAAAACTGTAGCTAAGCCTGAGACTCCTGTCAGGGCTTGTCACAGAGCTTGAGGTTTACTAGTATCTGAGAGGGGCCTCAAAATCATAAAAGTCTGCAGAGCTGGGCTGAGTTATTTCTGATACACCTGAGGAGTAACTGGGAAACAGTTTGTGGAGGAAAGAAAAAAAATGCAAAAATAAGAAATAGATACTTTCGAAGGGGCCCCCAAAAGAGAAAAAGAATAAAATAAATTAAAATAGAAGCTTAGAAGTTTTATTAAGAAAGGTTTGTGTAGGATGTGGAAGAACAGTCCCACTCCTGAGCTTTGCACACGAAGCTGCTGTTCCGGCATTTAACTGTGCAACCCAGGCCTGCAGGAGGGAGCAGAGAAGTCACTTCTGAGCGAGGATTCCAGGTCATCCATCATTTTCCCTACTGTTACAGGACCTTTCTCCACAGCAGCTGCAGGCAAATTAACAGGAACAAACACATTTTTTCCTGAATCTCCCTGGGCTGAAGGAGGAGATGTGCAGGGAGAAAAGAAGAGCAAGGTACCAACTCTCTCTGCTTGACGCATCTGGGTTCAAGCTGAGGGAGTTGGTACCTTGCTCTTCTGAAAGGGTGTGTGATGTTCATTAGAAGCTATGAATGATTATTAATTGAGGTTTCTTCTCTTATTCTGCTCTTTCAAGTGGAATTGTTCAAGGATCAAATGATGGCATCTGCTGGCTAAGTCACTGCACACTCCTCCCGTCCCGCTCTTTTGCCCCTTCCTGTCTTTCTGAGGGTGGCTGTTTTTGTCTGCAGCTCAGGTTTCTCATCACTGAAAAATGTACTCCCTTGTCTTCTTCCTCCACTTGTATCTCATTGCAGCTATTTCCAGCTGTGTACACAGAATCGACAGGGTAACTGTGAGTTGGAATTAGTGAATGGAAACCGACAAGAAGGTTGGCCGTGAGAGAGTAGGGGCTTGATCAGCTGGGAGAACTGCCAGGTGCTACCACCAGAAAAAGATGAAAATGCTGGAATGATGCCCTCTCATTTATGACTGCCTTTTTTTAGACAGGCAGCCAATCTGGAAGAGGAGAGTAACACCTTCAATATACAAAATACCATCTTGTCCCAACATTTCAGAGAAGGCAAAGAAAAAGAAAAATGAGAGCCTGCATATTTGGGGAAAGGCTTTAAACAGAGGTAATTACTGACAAATGCCCAGAGGCTTCTGCACACCAAGAAAAATGTTGTTGGATGATGAAAGTTGGGTCTACTCTGGCCCCTGCTTATTCATAGGGTGCTATAGGAGTATAGACTAAGGGCATTTAGGGCAATGGTAGGGTTTGATAAAGGTGTTTTTCCCACAGATACTGACTTAAGCTTCAGAGCATCCATAGATGAGGACATCCAGTCATCAGAGTCAGAATTCTTGAAACAAGTATAAGAAAGACATAATTCAGAGACTGGGAATATCTTGAAATTAAGAGGTCTGGCTAGGCGCGAGGGGATTGCCTGAGTCCAGGGGTTTGAGACCAGCCTGGGCAACTTGGTGAGACCTCATCTCTACAATAAATCAAAAAATTAACCAGGCACAGTGGCACATGTCTGTAGTTCCAGCTAATTGGAAGGTTGAGGCAGAAGGATCACCTGAGTCCAGTGGATCGAGGCTGCAGTGGCTGTGAGCGTGCCACTGCACTCCAACCTGGGCAACAGAGTGAGACTCTGACAAAAAAAAAAAGAAAAAAGAAAAGAAAATTAAGAGGTCTCAACTGACAAGCTGAAAGCAGACTCTGTCTCCGTTTCTAGTGCAGTGTCACCTGACCAGCAGGTGACTATTGTGGCTTCCTTGAGATAGAACATTTCTGGCTTTTGAGAGAATAGCAAATAGGGTATATTGACTAACCTGGAAGAAACCAATAACAGCCACCTCAGCAGCAGCGATGAATTCCATGGCAGCTGGAACATCTGTGAGCTGCAAGGGTTCCTGGACAGCACCAGGACCATCTAGTCAGAGAGAGAGAGAGAGAGAGAAAGAGAGAGAGGCAGAAGATGTCAGAGAACTGAGGGGAGAAGCAGTACTAAATAATGAGGGTATTTATATATTTTCTCTCCATACTAAGGCCAAGGAGATCATAATTTCTAGGAGTGCTGTTAGCATTCCAAGGTTTTCTTTCTTTCTTCCCTGCCTCTTCCGTCCTTCCTTCCTTCCTTCCTTCCTTCCTTCCTTCCTTCCTTCCTTCCATCCTTCCTTCCTTCCTTCCTTCCTTCCTTCCTCTCTTCCTCCCTCCCTCCCTTCCTTCCTGTCAGGGTCTTATTCTGTCGCCCCAGGATGGAGTGCAGTGGCACAATCACAGCTCACCCCAGCCTTGACATTGGGCTCAGG
>NW_007258268.1:233322-271741 GCF_000164805.1 Carlito syrichta
CTTTCTTTCTTTCTTTCTTTCTTTTTTTCTTTCTTTCACATATGGAGGGTGATCCTACTTATGGCCTCTCTCTCTGAAGGTTACTGCCAGACTTTCCTCCTCTCCACTGGACAACACACATCTTATCCAGCATTTTCTGGGAAGTTTTCTAGATTTGGAGGATATCTAGAAAATACCCAGAGAAAATACCCAGAGAACTACCATGTTCCCTTCCCTCTTCCTAACAATACTTTCACCCTGTGGTCACCCAAGCACGTTTTTGTTTTACCTGACGATTTCTCAACTGCTGCAGCAACTTCTGGGGCCAGCTCACATGTAAGGAGAAATAGAAGCAACAGGTATCTGGACTGGGCAACTTTCATTGTCTCTCTCGTTCCTGCTCCAACCCTGGACTTTGTGTTTTAGGATGCCGGCTCAGGGTGGCCCACTCTGTAGCTAACAGGCTGTGGGGTTATTAGTGCTCTGGGAACTTCACAGCTGGCTTTAGAGGAACCTTCAACTTCTGAGATAAAAGACCAAGTCTAATGACAGGGCCTCAGAACATAACCAACAAGGAGAAAGTTAGGTCAGTTTATTTAAGTAAAAAAAAATTAAATATTCTATGCCAGGCATTGACCTAAGTACTAGGAGTGAAAAATAATTATGATCTGATCCTGCTTTTGCCAGGTCAGATTGTCAATGGGAGAGATGAACAAATAAAAATATTATTTAAATATAAAATGAAAAGTGAAGGCCAAATGTAGTTGCTCATACCTATAATCCCAGCACTAAGGGAGGCCAAGGTGGGAGGATTGTTTGAATCCAGGAGTATGAGACTGACCAAGACCTTTTCTCTAGAAAAAAATTAGTTGAACTTGGTGACATGCCTGTTCCAGCTGCTTGAGAGGCTGAGGCAGAAGAATCACCTGAACCCAGGAGGTCAAGTCTGTAGTGAGCCATGATTGTCCTACTACACTCCAGCCTGGGCAGTAGAGTGAGACTCTGACTCAAAAATAAAATAAAATAAAATAAAATAAAATAAAATAAAATAAAATAAAACAAAATAAAACAAAATAAAATGTGATAAACATAAAAAAAAATCCATAGTGTGCTACGCAAGTACAGACTCAGGGTATTTAGGACAATGATTAGGTTCAACAGAAGTATTCTTCCTGCAGAGGATACCCAGGCAGAGCCCTGGGTATTTAAGATTTCGCCAGGCAACAAAAAGTAGAAAGGTAGTTTTATGTAGATAAACAAAGCACAGACATGCAAATATAATGTATGAAAAAATTATTAGTAACTGAGAACGATGAAAAGAAAGGGAATGATAAACGTGAGCAGAAAGGCATGCTGGTGTCAGCTCTCAGCAGGGCTTTGTATGATAAGCTAAGTGTAGGAGCTTCAACTTCATTCTGCAGGTGATGGGAGCCCACTGAAAAGTCTTAAGCAGAAGAGAAGGACAACATTTCATTTGGCCCACAAGTGCCTGTGGGAAACACAAGATAAGACTTCCACAAGCATTGGGATATATAGGTCTCCTCAAGCTTAGAAGAAGCTTCCACATGAAAAAATTATAAAATAAATCAGATTTTCCACTATCTGTATTCCAAATGCTCATTCCAGTTGCAGTATAACAGGAGGACCAATCTGTTCTCAATGATGTTGATACCTCCTGTAGTGCATTTTCCCAACTCCTGAGGAAGCTGAATGTGAATCATCCAATTACCACATTTGGTTGAAGGAAGAAGAAAGCAGAGAAAGGAAGGTCTCAGTCAGAACGTGCAGTCGTTGTTTTATTCTTATTCTTTTGTGTTGTTTACAGTGTCTCCCATGAAAGAAGAGCCCATCTAGCAGGGGATATGACTAGAGATTCATTGGGCCAGTGACAACCACAAAATAATCTAGGCATGGGAATGAACTACCGTGATCTAAGTCAAAAGGACTATTGTGATAGTTTGCCCATTTCCTGGCCTCTAGTTGTTCAAATGAAAATAAGAGAGGGAAACATTAAATGATTGTGTATTGAGATGGAAGATCTGTCCCTGATGGAGGATGGGAGGAAACAGGCAGGGCAGAAACCTGGTCTTAAGCCTGTTGTGCTAGGAACCACTTTGAGAGACAAAGCGGGATCAGATGCATCTAAAGGGAATGTGGGCAGTGTTGGAGAGGGACCCATCTGTGGACAGAGAGGAGAAAGAGGGTGATGACCACAGCTGGGCGTGGTTCTTCCAGGTGGCAAGGTAGGGAAAGGGACAAGCAGATGTTCTCATTCTGTCCAATCCTTCTTAATGGACAGGTTCCACTCCCAGGTGAGGTGGTCGTGCTTGTCATCGTCGGTGAAGAAGGACTTGTTGTGGTATGTGCCCCGGGCCAGCATGCCCTTGGGAGCCTCCTCGACTGGAGTAAGGAACTCATACTCCTCAGGCCGAGGCCCATAGCTGCCAACCATAAATGTTGCTTTATCCACTAGGAAGAAAAAAAAAAGCTCATTAGGGTAAGAGTCTGATAAAGGAAAAACACACTGCAAACTAGAGAATTTGGAGATCAACTTACAAGAATGAAAAGCAATAGTTTCTAAGCCTGGCTAAGCATCAGATTTACCTGGGACATCTTTTTTTTTTTTTTTTTCCAATGCCTTTTAATAATACAGTTTTCTTTACCTTCCCTCCCAAGATCTATGGTTCAGTAACCTGCCATGGGTTCCAAGGATCAATGTTTTTAAGACCACCACAGCTGATTCTGAGTATCAGGAAAGTTGGGAAACTGGTGTCTTAGATCAAGGAGAATTAAGACTCTTTTTAATGGAGATATAGGAGATTATACCATTAAAAAACCCATGAGTGGATTGCCTGAGCCCGCGGGTTCGAGACCCACCTGGGCAACGAGACCTCATCTCTACAATAAATCAAAAAAATCAGCCAGGCGTGGTAGCACATGCCTGTAATTTCGGCTACTTGTAAGGCTGAGGCGGAAGGATCACCGGAGCCCAGCAGGTTGAGGCTGCGGTGGCTGGGAGCGGCCACTGCACTCCAGTCTGGGCGACAGAGTGAGACTCCAACTCAAAAAAAAACAACAAAAAAAAACCCCCCAAACCAAACAGGTTGAGACCTGAGTTCTGATCTCAGCCCCAAAACCACCTAAGTCACATAGCATTTTTGTGCCTCCATTTCTTTGTCTACATAATAGACTTTAAAAATCTTCTATGTATAAACTATCATTCTATGAACATATAAGTTGGGGAAGATAAGGTAATAGTGATCACAGTGGGCAAAATTCATGGATAGAATAATTGGATGGAAAGGGAAAATCAGTAAATTGGTTAAAAAAAAAAAGTGAAGTACTAGGGCAAATAGTGAAAATAGCCAAACAAATTTATTTATAGGCAGGTAACTTGGATATATATTAAGAAAAGTTGGGGACTAGAAAGTATAAATAAGGGTAGGTAGATAGACAAGTAGCATATAATTGGCTAAGTGTTGCTAGTAAGTTTGAAGGAACAGCTGTAGACATGCCATTGTCCTTTGGAAAATAGAAAATTGAACTATTTTTTCATGAGACTAAGTATTGGAAAGGCCAATCAATATTTTTCAGCCTGATGACATTCTCTGGGATTTGAGCAGTTGTCTAGTTCTCTATGTCAGGAAAATTTATTAGACAATTTCTCCCCTCTCTTTTGTTTGTTACTTTGACAGAATAGACCTATGTATGTCACTGTTTCCCACATCTAGGGAAGAGAACCTCTCAGGTGAAAAGGAGCTGGAAAGGTGCATCCATCACCTTCCTACCGCTCATTTCTCTCTGCCCATGTTAATGAAAACAGAAGGCAGGTTTCCAAGGCACGTTGAGAATAACTACAGATTAGGTAATGTTGTCATATAATTTGTTTCAGTTAGATAGGTTTTCTCAATACCAGAAAGGATATATTTTTTAAAATTTCTCTGTTAGGAAATTGAGCACTGCTTCCCTTGTCCCCTGTACCACCTCCCACTCCCACCCTAACACATTTAGCCCTGGGCAAGTCTTTCCTGTCTTGGATTTCTCTGACACTGGGTTTGATACTTGTGAACTGCTTTTTATACTTTTGAAAGTATTTTCATATTCTTTGTTTCATTCAAACTTGTTTTGGTTACTCTTACCCTTTGTGAGTAATGAAGTTGAATTCCAGAAACTGATTGCTGAAGGATATTGGCTGAAGGATATTGTCTTATAAGGAGACTAAATTAGGTCTCCTTAACGTTGGCCTTGCTATTAATGTTGCAGTCAGAGGTGTATGTGTGTCTTTTTCTAAGATGAACATCCACAGCTTTTATCAGATTCTTACATGAGGTATGACTGAAAATTGTCAGCAACTGGAAGTTGAAGTATCAGTGACAAGCTGTTTGGGACAGTGTAAAATGTGAGATCTCTTACCTTTCACCCCAGTCCGGTAGGTGTGCTGAACATATTTCAGGCCTGACACAATATCCTTGTTCACCTGTAGGTGGGAAGAATCCAAGAAATTCAGATTAAAGAGGGCCTTTTATTTCTCCTCATTTTTCATGTTGATTCTGGCTAGTTGAATCTTCTCCAAGGATGAAGAGACTGAAGATTTAGTTTAGAATAAATGTTTCTAGCCGGGTGTGGTGGTGTGTGTCTGTACTTCCAGCTACATAGAAGGCTAAGGAGGAAAGATCGCCTGAGCCTAGCAGGTCGAGGCTGCAGTGGCCGTAAGCGTGCCACTGCACTCAGTCTGGGCGACAAGAGTGAGACTCCAACTCAAAAAAAAAAAAAAATGAATAAGTGTTTCTACAAACTCTTTAGCATGGTCATGAGGCAGAAATCAGAGAGAAGATCACAAGATTCACTGTTGCCAAACTGATTTTGATCATTGCATATTATGATGTTTTTCTGAGGAGTGGTAGGAGAAATGGCTTATTAAATCATTGTCTCAATATTCTTCATCATATTTCTCCTTTTTCAGTGGTGCAAGGAATGGTGTTAAGCTCCCCCTCCTAGGTACTACTGGCCAGAAGACCATCCTTGTCTTAGGAAGGGTTTTACAGATACCAATGGAAAATGTTGTGTAAATAGCTGAAAAGCCATAACCTCAGAAATGATCCACCTAGCACATGAAAAACAAATAACAAGGAGGAAAGCCATAATGGAAAAACAGGTCTGGAGGATGGTTGTGCCTGTAATATAACTGAGATTGGAGTCTAGAAGTAAGGAGATGGGCCACACAAAACCTTCCTCGTCAGGAATAGGTGAAATCCACTTGCATCTGGCAAGCATTTTGGATGTCTGTCATTTTCAGACCTTGTCTGAGATCTTGCTATTTTCCCAAGCCTTTCAAAGAAAATTCACTAAAGCAGAATGAAAATGTAGACAGCCCAAGAACTTTGTTTTTCCATGATTCATTTTACCTGGGACTGACCTAGGGTGTCTGTTAATTTTATGCAATGGTCATGTCTATACAAACAAATTAAAGTGGACATTGCGTCATTAGCTGCAGAACTTGGTTAACTATTCAGCAATATGAAGAATTAAAGCATCTTCAAATACTTCTTCCCCAACAGTAATTATGGCTCCTTTTTTGTGTTGGTTTAACAATAGTTAAACCAATTAGCCACTGCTGTCTTTTGTTGGCTGTCAGGTAGCAGAGCAATAAACACTGCCAGTCTGGATTCTAGATGTAAATCTGTAGTATAAACCTATCAAAAGCAGGCAGAAAACAAAACAAAAACCAAGCTTCATTGAAGAGACTGTGATAAAATGAAGCCCAAACTTTCTAATTACTCTGACTGTCAGATGTAGCTCATAGCCGGGCTTGGTGGCTCAGCCTGTAATCCTGCGCTTTGGGAGGCTGAGGTGAGTGGATTGCCTGAGCCCGCGGGTTCGAGACCCACCCGGGAAACTTGGTGAGACCTCATCTCTACAATAAATCAAAAATCAGCTGGGCGTGGTAGCGCATGCCTGTAGTTCCAGCTGCTTGGAAGGCTGAGGCGGAAGGATTGCCGGAGCCCAGCAGGTCAAGGCTGCGGTGGCCGGGAGCGGCCGCTGCACTCCAGTCTGGGCGACAGAGTGAGACTCCAGCTAAAAAACAAAACAAAGCAAAAAACCCAAAAAAGCACAACAGATGTAGCTCATTGGAATAGGGAAAATGATTGCATCTTTCTAGATGTCCTCAGGCTTGTTCCTTGGACCTAGTGGGAGATGTGACCTGGTGAGAAAAAGACCTTAAGAAGAGGAACAGTAGTAGGACAGCAATAAGGACTAGGAACTTCAAGACAAAGAGGTTTTTTTTGTTTCTTTTTTAACCACTGCTCCATGGAGGGTCCATTGAATATAAACACATTTGGGATAGGTAAGAATGAAAATTATGAATATTCATAATATCCACATCTTCTGCCTGCACCTCCTTCTCCATTTTATCTCCAACCCCAGGAGGAAGAAGCCTTGGTGATATGAATAAAAGTGAGACATGTTGAAGTCAGAAATAAGACATTTTCTTGGGAGGCAGAAAGAAATAGGAGGAGGAATTAAAAGAACCATTCTAGGCTAGGTTTTCAGAAAGTGCTATAAAGTTTGGGAAGAGAAAATGAAGAACATTGAGAGCAACTAACAGAGATAATGAAACAAGATTTCAGGATATGTTACAGATGCTATAAATGCAGACTTTCTTGATCATTTTTCCAGTGATATTAAGGATTTAAATTGATTTTTTTTATTTTCAGCTTTGACCTGGCATTTTTTCTAACTGTAGCTCCACACTGGGCCAGGTCACAGCAGGTGGTTCGACTTTGTGTGGGTTACACAGAGAGTGGTCAAACCTCTGAAGTGGCTGGGACTTGAAAGCCCCTTTCTGTGTTCTTCTCCTGCATCACCCTAATGTGTATCCCCGATACCCAGGCCCCCATCAGCATTCCTCCTTGGTCTCCCCACCCATAACAGAAGCCCATGCTCCAAGGTTTTCCGGCTCATTCACATCAAAATTTACCTTTAATTTAATTTACATTTAATTTAATAAAAACATGCTTACTAAATCAACAGATTAATGCCATAGTGTCAATGATTACAAATTGAACTGATGTGCAACCCATTCTAGGCACATTTGGACACAATGCCTTACAAGCCCTCAGGTGCTTCAGTGATAAATAATATGCCAGGAAATAAGTAAGTGAACCATAGCTTGGTGCCTATTATAGAATGTCAACAAATATTTCCAGGATGAAATTATTTTGAGGCATATTTGGATGTGGTGGGAAGTGATTATCCATCGACCCTGAGTCATATCCTGCACCTCAAGGAAGAAGGTCCCAGTGGGCAAATAAAGAGGGCAGATGGAGTAGACCTTGGTGGAGCCCGGGTCCTGGAGAATATGGCTGCATGGGAATGAGGGGCAGACAAGGCAAACACAAACCATTAAATGCAAACAGTGTGTTTCTGAGATACTTGTTTTCAAAGTCAAGGTTATTTTTCTTGAGATTTTGGTTACAGATTGAGAAATATGCCTATTCATTAGATGTCAGTTTATTTCTTATTTTGTTTTGCTCTTACCTGGTCACCTGCTCCACAACTATAATTGTCATGTTTAGTTATTAGGAAATACCACATTCCTTGGATTTATGTAATCACTGAGCAATTAGAGCTAGGGCCTTATTTGTTCTGTTTTCTTTTCCTGTTAGTTTATTCCTTCATTTGTCTATTTCACAATATATATTTACTCAATAACTACTATGCATAAAGTTTTGTGTAAAATCTTTTTGAAGAGTGGTGTATAATTTCATTCTAGTTCAAGATGTTTAGGTTATATAAGGAAGAAATAACACAAATGGTACTATACAAAGCAATCTGTGCCTTAAGGATGTGTTAGAAGTTCACAGAGAGAGGGATCCCTTTGGCTTAAGTGATGGAGAGCTCAAGGGTTCTGGCTAGGAAAAGACACAAAGTAAGTGTGGGTTTCAATAGGTAGAGCTCAGAGTTGGGAAGAGGACATTCTAAACCCAGGTAAGGGGTGGGGAGTGGTGAAACAAACAAAAACTATGCCAACAAAGTTGAATATGGAATTTAGTCACTGATTATAGGAAAGATTTAAACATTATAAAAATATCCAGGACAAGATACTTACTTTGAAGTTAATTTTGACTTTATACTCAACACCTTCCTTTAGCACAAAAGTTTCTTTTTTGAGAGCTTCAAGATCCCCTGTAGAAGAGGATTTAGACAGAGTTTATCATTCTCAAATGCATATATATACAAATTGAGGAAAGACATTTAAACTCCAGAGCCGTTTGTTTGTCCCATTAGAGCACACATTTTATTGTGACTAAGAGTCAAGTCCTTTCCAAAGACTTTGGTCGTGAGGAGAACGAGAGAGACTGGGAAGGTGGGTATTACAGAAAAGAAAAAATGGGCATCTGAAGGTAATAATCAATTCAAAGAGCATTTGGGTTTAGTTCCTGTACACACACACACACACACACACACACACACACACACACGTCTGAAATTTTACAGATCAGTTGTAAAAGAAACTTGATCATTCCCCTGCCCTCAAACTCAACAACATTGTAAATATGCAAGATATCATCAGTAATAAGTCATGAAGATAAATCTTTTTTAGTTGCCAATACTAAAAACAAGTTTTAATCAAGCATTTCGAGCACAGTCTGAATTATCTTTTTATTCTATTTAATATGATATTATTACCTTAGGGTCAAACAAAGAAGAGAGTAAAGAATGTATCTACCTCCCAATTTAAAAAGTTTGAGAAAAAAATTACATATATATAAGAGTGACAGCTATTTGTTTTTAAAGATTGGGTAACGTTTGTGGCATTTTCTAGCTTTTAAAAATGTACTTGTTTTCATTCTTTTTATCCTTTGAAATAAATATTCACTTTTGTTTAATGCAAATTTTATATTATTTTTCTTAAAGAAGATCACTTAAGTTATAAAATCTTCTGGCTCCACCAAACTGGGATCCAACTCTGATCCCCATACCTTGGTTACAGAGAACATCATTCTCTGTTCTTTTCTTGATGTGATCCTTTATAATTGGACATTTAAGTGTGTGTGTGTGTGTGTGTGTGTGTGTGTGTGTGTTGCATAGCACTATGCTTGTGCTTCATGAACACAGCTGGTACCAGTATACGGGGGAGTGGGACCCAAAAACCCCAGAATTTACTTATAAAAATTATGTATTTATTCTTACATGTTTAAACTTCAGTCACCTTCAAAGTACTTTCTGTTTGATGCAATATACCTATTGAATCACCTGTTTTTCCACTGCTCAAAACAGTTTTTGAACTTTTCAATTTTGATGCCTTTCAGTGCTTCTATCATTTTTTGTTTCACCTCCTCCATATTGGCAAAACATTTCCCTTGGAGGACATTTTCATCCAGGAAAACAGAAAAAGTTGCTTGGGGCAAGACTGGTTGACTAGGAAGGGTGGGCCAGTAGGGTCATGCCGTTTGGGTCAAAAACCGCTGAACACTCAGCGTCGTGTGAGCAGGTTGTTCATGTATATCACCCACCATGAAATGGGCAAACACACTGAAAGGATCTCCCCCCAGAGTTCACTGAAACCAAATGCAACCTCTCACAACAACACTAGCTATGACATTGATGTTGATGGGTTCCTAGAACACTTACTTAGTTCAAAGCTTGTATTACAAGGGGCCCACCCTTCAAAAAATAATTCAGTTTTTTTGGAGGGTCCTCCCTTGTATACCTCTGGGATTCACCTCAGCAATTTTGTGAAAGAAAACCAAATTTGGGTTCTTTGCTGGGAAAATGGACAGAGACTGAGTTTTCTTTTCACTAGCATCAGGCTTTCTGAACAAAACAGATTTCCTTAGCACTAAATCAGACCTTGCAAACCAACAGCTGTATCTGGTAATGTTACACAACTGTTCAAAGGAAGAGGTCTGAGTTCTGGTGAGAGAGTGAGTTTCTGTCCTCGAGAGATGTGAGATGTGGGGGTAGCTGAATTTGTGTGTGTCTGCTCTGATGATTTCAGTTGAACAGGAAGTGTGTCTTCTCAGTCTCTGACTTCCTCCCTCTGACAAAAAAAAAAAGCCCATATAAGGTAAAGAGTGGATAAGTCCTGTGAGAAGGGAACTATCTTGCTGCTAAGCCTACTGTTCTAGGCTTGTGCTTTGCTCTGTCTCATAAGGGTCTAATTTTTGAATTTGGTAACTTTTTTTCCTACTAAAGACCTGCCTTTGATGCCTCTAATCTCCCTTTCTGTGCCTCTTGTCTCATTTCCCACAATACCCACCTTCCCAGTCTCTCTTCATCTCCTAAGTCTCAGGAAAGGACATGACCCTGAATCACAATACAAATAAAAGAACAACATCTTAATTTGTACCCCTTTGTAAGGGGAGTTTTTAATTTAAGTTTTAAGCTAAACTTCTGATAAGTAAATAGCAGTGGAATTTCTAGCATTATTCAGGATTGCTTTTCACCTTCAGGTAAGTTTTGTAGCTCATAAAAGATTGATACTTTCTCTGATGTTTATATTATTTGAACATTACAACTTTAGAAGCATATAACTTACTTATTAATATTTACATTAGCAATTCATTATATGACTAGCAATTCTCTTACTATTACGTGGAGATAAAAAACCCAAAGTAAATGTGATACAAATAAATATATCAAGTGTGTTTGCCTGTATACCTTCTTCAATTAAATAGAGATAGAAACTGAGCTTTTCATTAAACATGGTAAATACTGTGTACTCTAAGAGTAATGATTTGTAAACTGGTCCCAGTATATACCTCTGAATTCACCTTACTAGGGTTTCCTGTTGCTGGGACAGGAAACAGAAACTGAGTTTTCTGTGTGATACCTTAGGCCACTCTAATCAGTACATGTATGTCCACTCACCAGTAAGGTCCATGGTGATTGGTCCTGGAGCACTCTCACAAACCAGGGTAAGCCGAGTGACAGTGACATTCGGGGCTGTGGGGTCTGCAGGAGTCAAAAGAGGATGTAAGCACAGGGAAGAGATATGTGTGTGTATGCATTTCAAGTGGGGGAGAGAGAATATGAAAAGAAGAGTGATTTCTTTATCTGAAGTAGAAATATATATGAAAATGGTAAGTTCACCATGCCTGGTCTAAATGACCTTATAAAACACAACTCTATTTCTATTTCAGGCACTTGTAGGTCCATCGTAATTATGGACATCCATAATTTCCTGAGTGGTTATGGGTAAGGTAATCTGCTAGTTGTTCACTACCCATTCATATCTTTGGGCTGTGTCTTGTTCTGTCATTGTGTACGTGAAAGAAATGAACAGTTAGGTGAAAATTGAGAAAGAGAAGAAAGCAAGGAAATGTGAGAGATTATGGAGAGAGGGGAATACAATTCTAAGTAGTAGTCTGGAATTCTTTCTTAATCTTTCCCATGTGTTATTTTTGTCTGTTCCATTGCTGACTTGTATCTCGTCTCCAAAGAAGATTTTATGATACAGTTTATAACTTTATTCAGCATATATAGAGACCCAATTTTCACCCCTACACAATATGTCTATGTAACAAATATGCATGTGTATCTCCAAATTTAAAATAAAAATAGAAAGTGTGCCTAACCCACTTAGCCCTACAAGTTATTGGTCCTCTTCCTTTTTTCCTGCTCCTGAGTGATTGAAATGTCTGGTTCTCAGGGCTCTTCACCTACTCCCACTCCCACCCCCATACACATACCTGCTACCACAGGGCCATCCCCCAGCAGTGTTTTCTTGTATTTAGTAAGACTTTCATCATCTTTATCCATCTCCTGCAGCTCTTTAAGGGACTTCTGAGGTGGAGGCTTGTAATTGAGCTTGCCATCCAGGTCATCCTCCTCCTCCTCCACGTGTGGCTCTGGGGCCTTTTCTGTCATTTTGATCTATTTCAGAGAGAAAGGATGATATTCCAGTAGCCAAAAGCCAGTGAATATGAGAGATGTTTGTGGGCTAACAGTATTAGCATCCGCTTTGCTCCAAAGACTTCTGTAATCATCAGTGTCTTTCCAAATATTTTTCTGAATTCAATCTCATTATATATCATGAAATAACAATATAATGTATTTTTGTCATTTTTTTCTCACCTGTCTGAATTTCTCTGTACTGTGGTATTTCCTACTCATTGAATAAAACTGACAAGAAAGAAACAATTCATCTGTGGATAATATGTTACAAATGAGGTAACATAACACAAGTATTCCTAGCATTGAAGCAATGGACCAGACCAAATAGTTATAGGCATTATCACAGTCCTCCAAATCCAGCCAGCCTTGCTAGTGTCAAAACTCTCAGCACACACAGTTCCACTGATAACAGATTAAAGAGGTAGTCAGAGTACCTGCCAAAGGAATGATTGTCTTTCTTCCTTTAGTTGACTCTCCCTGAACTCCTACAACACTTCAAAGGTGACTCATGAGGAATGTAGACCTTTACGATACCTGCCTGAGATGTCAGAATGGTTCACACCAAACACTGTTAATAACTGCTTAAGGGAAAGGTACTAGATTTTATGTTTCTCTTGAATCCCCCATAACACTTGGATAGATCAGACATTTTATATATTTCCAGTGCTTCATTTATTATGTTCTATATCTATAGATGTTCTGTCACAAAACAACAAAATGTCACAAAATAACAAAGAACACTTTAAATTTCTCTATACAAAATTGTAAGTATAAGTTTGCCTTTAGTACCTTTCCATCCATCTCCCTTCCCTTGGTTCATTTCTCTTTAGTCCTTCCTTCCCCTCCTCAGGTTTCTAGTGACCTTAAGCTCTGAGGCCCCACCTGAGGATACCCTAGAGTCTTCCTTCTATTATCACTCTACACTTACTTGTTTCTTGTTAAAACATTTAGGGGAAATATGATAAAATTATTCACATGTTGGTGTTAATAACTGAATAATACATTCAAAATTATTACACCTAGGCATGTATAGTCACAGCTGAAATGAACCTTTGAGGTGATATATTCCAACTCCTCATTTAATCATTGAGAAAACTGATACTCAGAAGTTAAGAAAATTACCCAAGTTCACATAGCTGGATGTGATGCAGTGTCCTTACCAAGAGGAATAAATCTCTATGGGAATTCCAGGCCCTGTGGCTGGAAGCCACACTTGAGTAAGGAGATCATTTTTTAATTTCCCTCAGTTTTACCTCAAATGTAACTCATTTCCCTGCCTGTGAGTAAACACTTTATTGTTCCTAAGTGACACAAATATAAGACAATATCTATCACATCTCATCCTGAGTGACTCTGCAAAACTCAATAAAGTTCCCTGAGAGTGAAAATATCTCTGGACAAAATCAGTTGTGGTTTTGAATTCTAGTGTCACTATCTTTGGCAAGTGGAGGAAAAATAATTTGGAAGTGAAGCCAAACAAAAAGCAATCTTAACAGAACCCAAAAATAAAAAATTAAGAAATGATATCCCTTGACTCATTAATCCTCTTCTAGTTAAGTAATAGCCAAACATAATGAGCGAGCACTGCTCAACTCTGAAAACAGTATTGCAATGCCCAGGTTCACTTCCTGTACAGGAAAAAAACATGTAGGCCTGTTCCTATGGCAACTCTTTGAAGAGCCAGCACCATTTAAATCTGAGACACTAGAGAAAGCAGAATAAACACAGTGACTAACTCAACTCATATCCAAACAACACTCAGGAAAAGTGAATGAAAAAAAAGAAGAATGTAGTGTGTAGATATTGTAGGTTGTGTGTAGTGTAAGGATAGTCATTTAGGGACAGATGAAAAACCAACAAGATTGGACTAATGAGATGAGGCAGGTTCTGGTATGGTGACTCCAGGAGGCTAACCAGAACCCAGGTGGCTCCAGGAGGGAGGAAACTACATAACAAACCTGCTGACAGAGCACCAGGAAAGCTATTTACAGAGGTGGGTGTCCCAGCCCCCATGGGCAGGCCTTTCTGTAATATACTTCTTGGTTCTAATAAGTCACTTGCTTGAAAACTGACAATTGGATGGTGACATTACATCTAGTCACTAGCTCACGATGATTTCAATAACCCTCAGGGAATGGCGATTCTGCAGCTTGATAGGAGAGAGGGAGAGACAGAGATAGAGATAGCAATAGAGATACATACACACACACACACACGCATGCACGCACACACACACACACACACACACAGAGAGAGAGAGAGAGAGAGAGAGAGAAATGAGAAATTGATCTTGTTTAGGATAAGATTTGCCAACTTCTAACTGTGCGATCATTGGAAAATCCATTTATCGTCATCTAGGTCTTAATCTTCTCATTAGTAAATCTGAGATATGTCAGTTTATACTTTCTTGATTCACTGCAAACAACAATTGTCTCACAGAAACAAAACATACATTTATTTACAGACATTGAAGAGTGGAGGATAATGTGGGATTACTGTATGAAAGTATTATAGTCAAGAGGAGAACATTCAGGACTGTTAAGATTATTTGGTCTAATGATAGTATTAAAAAAAAGAAATATGAGACTAGATGATCCAAAACTCCCTTACTCAGGGAAGCTGATTAAAAAAGTAGTAAATAGCAAATAAAGGACTGGAAAAACAGTTCTTAGGGAAGGTCTTTTAAAGCAAAATTAAAGTCATATGATTGGTGAGCACCTACTGTTTATAAGACACTATAATTTAGCAAATACTGATGTTTAATTTACTCTTTGAGGTGGAGAAAGAGTTGGAAGTTGGGCAATCTAACCATACTAAAAAGGTTCAGCTGGTTTGATTGATGGTTCTTCACCTTTTGCAGATTACAGGACTCTTCAAAAGTCTGATAACGTTATGGTCTTTATCTCAAAGAAAAAAGGAATAAACTTGTAAAATTGTGCATATGATCTAGGGGTTCGTGGACCCCTGAAGTCCTTCATAGACTTTATTGTAGTCCAAGATCTCCAGATTAGGAATATGACTTTGAAACTGTAACTTTCCAGAAGCATGAAGCAGGGTTGAGTGTTACAGAGGAAGTTTTCGTCTCCATGAGGCCTGGCTAGATCATTGATTCAATGTGGCCTCAAGCTCAAAATCATGTCCATTTACCCAGAACATTGAATATGTGGATGAAAAAGATATCAGGTGACATCTGTGTCTGAGGGAGCATGGTCTTAAGCTTGGCAGAAGAGTACAGGGGCACAGGAAAAAGATCTTTAGGAGAAGAATCCTGTGGTCTATCTTTTTGATCTTGGATAGTTATCTCTTCACTGAACTTGGCCTTGTCCTGCAGGATCTTTGATTGGGCTTTCCTACTAATTAGCTGTGCCCGTTGAGCAAATGTTTTAACCACTCTTGATCTGACTTTCCTCATCTTGGTAGATGGGGGATTAGAGAACACCATTTCTAGATGCTTTACTTTGCTCAGGCCTCTGCATATTTCTCCTGACCTGCAGTCATGTGTCAGCTGGGTTACCAGATACTCAGTTACCTCATTTCACTTGTGTGTAAAAAGAATATCTATTTCTGTTTTATTAAATTAAAACTTATGTGAATCCCCAAAAGATGCTACATTTTAAAATTTTATTGAATTAACTTTTTTCACAAATGTATTATTTAGACATTTCTTTGCATAATAAAGGACACTATAATAACTACAAATAGTTACTGAACCCTTATCATGAGCCAAAAACTCAGCAATGATGGGCTCAGTGCTTTATATGCATTATTTCATTCAGTCATCACAATGTTTGAGGTAGGCATTATTAGTTAGATTACAAATGCAGAGACATAGGAGAAAATATTGAATATTTCAACTAAGCAAAAATTTAAAATTTTTATTATACAGATAGTGAAAAGAGTAGTGGTCTGTACTCTAAAAATGAGATATTTGCCATGCATATATTGATAAGAGATTAATATCTGGAACACAAAAATACCTCATACAAATCAATTTTTAAAAAATAGTACTATACATATTTAAGATGTAAAACATATGCTTTGGTCAACATAGATAGTGAAAAGGTTACTATAGTTAAACAAATTAACACGTCCATCATCTCACCCATTTATGGGTGTGTATGTGTGTGTGTATGTGTGCACGTGTGTGGCAAGAACATGTAAAATCTGCTTTTTTAGCAAAAATCTCAAAGTACAATATTATTAAGTCTGTACTGCATTTTAATTTATCTCTGGGTAACCTTAGATTTTCCCAAAGCCCCAACCATAAGTGGTGTATACAGTTTGACAATGACTTCTCAAACTATATGCATGCCTATTTAACTACAAACATCAATTTTCTCTTTTTATCCTCCCATTTTCTGGATGCTTGCTAAAGTAAGAATAGGAATTTAATGAAAACTCTACAGACTGTTTTCCAACCCCATCATCTAAAGGACAACTGATTTTATTATTAATAATACTTAAAATGCATAATCACATATAATGCTATGAGTTTCCTAGAGAATTATCTCATTTTGTTCTCACCACAACTTTACGGGCATTGTCATTCTCTTTTACAGATCAGGAAACTAAAACTCCAGTTAAATAACTTGCCCAAGAAGATATGCCATGTAAGAGGCAGAACTAAAATCTGAGCCCAGATTGTCTGACTTTTAGGCCCTATGCTCCGCTTCTTTCTACTTTCAGCTGCATTTAAGAAGTTATAATGAAAGTAGAGCTTGTTAGTCATCTTGAGAGTCTATCTAGGGTGCACAAGCAAAGGTAAGTGATTCTTTGCAAGCTCTGCGGGGACAGCTTTAACAAAGCAGGGAAACATTTCAGCGCAACTCTGTTCCTGTGTTGCCTTGTGCAAGCTTAACCTCTCTGAGTCCCAGTTTCATCCTCTGCAAAATGAAATCGTTGCATTAGAAGATCACTGAGGCCCTTAATTCAGTGACTCTAATGCTCTCTAATTTAAAGAAGGTTGCAAAATTGAGAAAGGAAAAGAGGAAGTAGAGGTGGGGTTGGGATTGGAGCATCTAGTCCATCAGCATAGAACCTTCTGGTTGGTCTTTTCTCACCTTTTCAGCAGCTCACACACTGTTCTGCAAAGAGCAGGGTTGGTTTTTGTTTGTTTTTGACTTTGGTCCTTTACACAAGAAGAGTGAAATGGAGAATTAGCAATATATATTTAACAAAGTTAATGTGGACTCTACCTGTCAGGCCCCAAAGCACATACCATTTTTTTTTTTTTTTTTTTTTTACATGCTTACTACTTCAGTTTTCTGTATTTTCTGCTTCCCAGATACTTACAGAGATTAATTTTCACAGCGGAGCCTCACACCCTGATGCTTGCTGTTCAGCAAAGCATTGCCAAGCATTAGATGTGCTGAGATGGGATTTAATCTTCTCAGGCTCAATTAAAATGTCAAATTAAATTAAGATGGTTACTCACAGCATGCATATGCTGTATCACAAGCCAATATTTTTGCTTGCAAACTTGGTGAAATTTATAAGACATTAAAAGTGAAATACACTTAAGAATTTACACCAATCTCAGGAGAGAGCACACTCATCTGGTTCATTAATACAGTTCCAAATGAGTTGAGGGCAAAAAAAGGTGAAACTTCTGAATTTAGATGAAATAAATCACCTAGTTAATTCAAAGAAAGGTGACCTTCATGTCTAATAGAACATAGCCTTAGAGTCAGGTGGACCAGGGATTCAAAACCAGGCTGTGCAATTGATTTATTACAGGATTTAAGCAAGTTACTAATTTCACTGAGTCTCAGTTTTGCTACCAGTAAAGTGGGAATAATAATCTTGCTCTGTGGGGTTGAGAGATTGGAGAAAACTTACAAGAAGAGCTATACTGGTCAAGAATAGATGTTTGATGAATAATCGTTCCTTTCTTCTTCTCCTTTTCCCACTTTATGTAGTCTGTTTTGTTGCATAGCTTCAGCAAAGCTAGGTCATGGCCTCCACACCAAATGCTTTCCCCTGGATGGCCACTGACCATGTGCATTCCTTCCTCCTCAAAAATAGATTTTGTTTCTTTGAGGAATACGGAAGAGATAAGACGTTCTGGGAACTGCAAGGTTTGTTTACAAACTGAATCAACCTTAAAAATGATACTAACGCCATTATATTTCTTTTAAAAAGCTCCCACATAAACAACTTAATTTTAGATTTTATTTATTGCTCCCTTTCCTAGTTGAAGCCACAGGTCACTCTGTGAATGATGATAAATATCAGTGAACACAGGCATTGCTAATGAAGAGAATTCCCTCTGGCTCTGGAGCAAAATACTGTGGAGACTTAACTCATGTTAAACTGGATCTGCCTGATTATGCTAGACTCATGCATCTAGACACGCAGGCTGTGAGGATTAGAGTATTAGGTAGAAGAGGTAGAGATGAGAGATAGGGAAGCGGGAAGACAGGAGATATAGGGAGAGACTGGTGGAAGGAGACAGAGGAGAAAGAGAGGGGCGAAAAAGAAGAGAATGAGACAGGGGAGGGACAGGGGTAAAATAGAGAAAGAAGAGGGAAGAAGGAAGAGGGGAAAACTGGGAGACGGGGAGACAGAGGACAGAGAGAAAAATGTGGAAGTTCCAGAAGTAGGGGATTTCTATCAGAGAAGTACTTAAGTAATCATCAACATTTTCTGTCACTCCTGTTATCTAAACTCCCTGCTGACTAGGATATGTCTGACTTTTTTCAAATATGTGACTTCAGATCAAGTCTATGGTAGCAGGTCGTGGAGATTTGGGCCATCTATAAAAGACTGCTGACATTTCAGAGCTACTCAAGGACTTGCTGCCTGCCTGGTGATTTGGCACATTTGGAGATTCCAAGTTTCTCTCTCAGGACACCAGAAGTCTCAGTTCTGAATCCTTCAACTTCTAGTCTCTCAGTAGTCCCTAGTCACATGGAGGATTTGGTATCCCTAGGCTCCTCAGGGCTGCTGTCTACAACCCCACTCCCATAAAGAACATTGGAAGCTTCGAAACTGAATGAGAAGAACCAAACCAGTGCCTGAGAGGAGAGTATTTTGTTAGTTACAATACACATTATAATCAGTCAATCTAGTACAAGTTATTAGAAACAAAATTCTTTGACATTTCCCTTTGTGAGAGAAACAATATACTCTTTCTTGCCTGCGCCTTCATAGTACACTCTTTTAACCCATATTTTGGTGCAAAAGGAAGGAGAACCCAAGGGGTCCAATGAACTATTCTGAGTGCCACCGTGTGAAGTCACTCTACTCTGTACTTTCACAAATATTATTTTAAATAATCTTCATAGCAAAATGTGCATTAGGGAAGTCATTATGTTCAACTTCTCGATATATTCACAACAGTTTTAAATTAGTATGAAAAGCTAGAAATAACTCAAAGAATATTTAATGACCAATTGTGCTTAGAATATCCGACCCTTTAAAAAAGCCTAAGTGATTTTTCACCAGCAATGGCTGTGGACACCAGAGAGTAATAAAGCACAGAGCAATTCAGTATGTGCTTATTGAAGGAATAAATGTTGAAGTTTCAGGAGAAACACAAGACCCATCTCTGTGTTTGCTAGTATAGACTCTAATACAGGATCCCGAGCAGCAGTAACATCGACCCAGGGATAAAAACACTCAGAATATGGGACTAGGGAAAATTTCTTCCATGAGACATTACCTAAAATGCTATTCTGAGGCATTGTAGCTACTGATTCTTTCTTATAAGTGTATGTGACTTTAGTCAAATCATTGAACACTTCCCTAGTCTTCTCTGGATTAAAATGTGAAAGTTTCTAACACTGGGCCTGACACATTGAAGGCACTCAACAGATGTTGGCTCTTTTTTCCTATCTGCATAATTTCTACTCCCTGGGGCTTCTTTCTTCCTGCTAGCTGAAGTTATATATTGTGCTCCCATAAATTGGCCCAAACCCACATCTTTCCCTCAGAATGACTGCTGGGATGAACTTCTACTGTAAACAGAGCCCTGATGTTGATTGGAGCATACTTCCTAAGGACAAACTCATGTTCTCTAAAATAAGGAAGGACCAAATGCCAGTGCAGGCCTGGAAAATGCCTACCAGTTTTTGTTTAGCTACAGCGTGGTTTTCCTCATGTTTTAGATCTGTGCAATATGGATGGAGAATAAACTGTTCTTCTCTCAGAATTCCACACATCTCACAAAAGAGTAAGATGATCTTGTTACTAATCTTGTGCTATATCTGGTTTGGGGAGGGATATAGTCTTACAAAGTAAACTCAACAAAGCCAATGGCACCAGTAATGGTGCCTGCTCGGTACCAGACTCCTGCCTCTCGTCTTGTCCTGATCAAAAGGCTGACATAGACCTCTTGATTCCCCTTGCATGACCATCCCGACAGTGAGCATCCAACATGCCAACCCTGGTTTCAGTGGCTCTTGGTCTCCATGTGAAGGGGTGAGTATAGGCCCTCCATGTGAGAGGAGTCTGCCTTTCCCATCTTGAATGAAGAACTGCACAGGGTTTGTCAGATCCACACCGCAAGTTACCTTAGCTCTAGAATTTAATTACAGACTATGAAACATGCCTGCTGGAATATCATCTAAAAAGGAAGAAAGCATTTCAGGTCACACCTAAAGCACTTTTCCTAATGGCAGCCAAAATTCAGACCTTGACATTTTGAAGGCTCAGTGACCAGGTATCTTAGTTGGAGCTGCTTGGATTTTTCTAGAACCTGTCTCTTTAATAAATGATTTGATATCTTCCCTGTTTGCTTTTAGTTCTCTCAGTTGTAAAGGGCTTTTTTTTTTTTTTTTTTTTTTTGCATCAATAATCTTTCTGCCCATTTGACTGCAGGAATTTTAAAACATGGTTATTGTTGATGGTAGAAATTCTATCACTGTATGACTGATGATTAAATAGCAATGTATTCCACTGTACTTCCACCTTGAGAGCTAAATCTCCTTGTGTTCTAAGGAAGGATTTCATTAAGAATTTCTCTTATATCACCAGAAAATCCTTTAGTGGAAAAGAGTTTAATATTTAACAGCTTTGAGCCATTTTTTTCCCTTCTTTTCAACTGGCCTCTTTACAAAGTCTGCTTAAAAACAGGAAACCACACATCTCCACCCCAGCACAACCCACCATCCTATCAATTTGGATCTACATTTTTTTTTTCTTCTGAGTTTGACCAGGTGCCTGCTTCTACCTTGCGGCAAACACTTCCAGGCACTCCCTGGAGGTATTCTCCTAGCCCTTCTCCAGAACATTCACGATTTCACCTCCTGGGCTGCAGGGCACACTCTGCCCTCCCTCTGAGCTCTCTCTCCTGAGTCATTGCCACCCTGCCCTGTTCTGACTTCCCCTTCTGTGCAGAAGTGTTCCAGCAGCCTCCTTAGCAGTTTCTTATCATAAAGTTTGTTTTAAAGAATTGCCCCTCTAAAAAAAAATAAGAAACCGTAGAGGGTGGTAGCCTCATTCAGAGATTTTCTACTTTGCTCTGTGCCCACCTGAAATCTCCCCGACCCAAGGTATTTGAACTTACATTCAGAGCTTCACGTCTCTGTCCGGGGTGCCTCTGTCTCTCAACTCTGACTTCTGAGTACTGGCAGTTAGAACAGGAAGGAAGTTAGTGAGAAAAAAAAAAAAGTTTTAAACCTACTTGAAGAGGAAACCCTGGGCTATCTCAAATCCTGTTCCTTTGCACTGCCTATCTCTTAATCAGCCAACTCGAGCGGCATTCTTGTCAATTAATGGCACATGTAGGAGCATGACAGACCATATGACGTGGAGATGCATGAATGTACACGCAAGAGTGTGGAGCCTATAGCCATGAGTATTATGAATAATTGTGCAGATATGTCTGAAAAATCAGGTCATTTCAGTGCATAAGCCTACTGAGGCAAGTAGCCTAAAACCAGTAGCACTAAATTCACATAGGCTTCACTTTGTACCACAAACTTCTGTTCTTATTGGGTCTCCGCCAGCTTCGTTATCAGCCAGATATGTTGAAAGTTTGCTGGCAGTGAATGTAGAGTGCTAAGGAGTTATGACTGTTGATTGCATATATTTGGTCCTAAATTTAAAAATGTGTCCTTAAACAGATTTTTTTTGGAGTTTTGTTGGATGCAATGTCAAGATGTAGCTTCGTATTGCAGCACAAACAATCGAGTGTTGTTTGTTGTAGTTTTTGCTGATTTTTCTTCAAATGAAACAACAAACTGAAGTACTGCCTTTGATTGAACTTAGGAATGCAATTACAGACTAAAGTAAAACTTCATTAATTCATAGTCTTCTAACTCAGAATTTGTGTGACAATTTAACAAGTGCTAAAATTGACTTCGCATCATTTGAGGAAATGGTTTATGAGGTAATTTAAATGGGAACAAGTTGCAGAGGCCATGTTTAAACCATTTGAGGAAACAGTTTTTAAGCTTCCAAGCCACATTTATTCTATAATTCCTATAGCTGTTGCCAATCATAAGTGATTATTTATACTAATATTTCAATATTCAATATTTATACTACATCAATATGTTTAGTCTAATGAAGCACAAATATTTTCAGAAACTGACATTTATTTTGTGAATTTCACCTAAATGTACTGCATTTTCTTCATTTTATTTTATGAGTTGATAACACAGAATTTATCTTACCCTTAGAGTTAATAAAACTGAAGTGATCCAGGTTGCAGTCATTTGGTGTAAGAAAGCAGATTAACCTAGAAAAATATAAAAAGAAAAACAGTGCATAATTAAAATTAGTAAAAGTACTAAGAACCTAATACAGTTTTGTTCTATAAATTTCAAAAAATATGTACAGAAGACAGCCCTTGAAATAATGTATATAAATTTATTGTAAAGAAAAGAAAATACTAATTTAAACAGAAGGCAGCACAATTTTGCAGCTCTGTACCCTCAAGAGGGTGCACATCTATCCATTCAATAATATCTTTCTAGCACCGCTTTTTTTCCAGCTATTGCTTTAGGCACTGCTGTAAGCAACAGACAGTAGATAATATCTCTGCTTCCATGTGGAAATTATGGAACTTACATTCTAGTGAGAAGTTAGACAATTAAAATAACATAGAATAAATTAATTAGAACAAGGAGGATTTAAAAATCAGAAATGATAAATTTTTTTTTTTTTTGAGTTGGAGTCTCCCTCCGTCGCCCAGACTGGAGTGCAGTGGCCGCTCCCGGCCACCGCAGCCTCGACCTCCTGGGCTCCGGCGATCCTTCCGCCTCAGCCTTCCGAGTAGCCGGAACTACAGGCGCACGCTACCACGCCCGGCTGGTTTTTTGATTTATTGTAGAGATGAGGTCTCGCCTGCCCAGGCGGGTCTCGAACCCGCGGGCTCAGGCAATCCACTCACCTCAGCCTCCCAAAGGCTCGGGATTACAGGCTGAGCCACCGAGCCCGGCTAGAAATGATAAATTTATAGTCTACATGTCATCACCCATTTCTCATGCTATTAGGGAAGATAACACACGTCAAACATGACTTTATTTTTCTGCTGAGCCTAGTATATTCTCACAACTTTCCATAACACAATGCTTTAGGTACAGATGTGGGAAGATATGGAAGCCCCCCAAATCTGTAAAATCAGTACATATGGGGCAGTGCATGTGTGTATATGTGTGTTTATGTATGTGTATGCAAGAAGTTGTGCAAATGTGTTTAAAATCAGTCATTTCAGTGCATAAGCCTACTGAGGCAAGTAACCTAAAACCAGTAGCAATAAATTCACGTAGACTTTACTTTGTAAAGGAGAGCATTAATAATTTTATCAAATGCTCAAAGGGGTCCATGACCTCAAAAGGATTGAAAAGTACTAACCGAGATCGTTCTCTGGGTGATATAACAAAGGACTTTCAGTAAGTCTGAGAGCAACTTCTATGATTTCCTGAAATATCTTCTAGCATCACAGTCAGAGCATGGGTGTACTTGAAATTACCATTCACGTGTTTGTCTGTTTCAGGTCATCATTCATGTGTATTTATTAAATGGGAAAACAAAGACGAAATTCTTTCAGAAAACTAAAATGGCAGATACTATGCTTCTAGCCTATGCAGTCAAAAATGCATTACATTCTGAGACTCCCTTCCCCCTACCTAAGCTTCTGCAAATGTAAGAAAATGCCTGTCACTATCTGAAGAATGCTCTTATTCTAAGCACATTAGCACTTGTAGTGCCAAATGAAATCAACATAACTTGGAAACCTGCATAAGAATTTCCAGAAAAATGATCAAACCTTTCAAGTATTTTCCAGCTTTTCCTTGCTAGTAAAAGAATATGACTGAAAGGTAAATTCTGGACAAGTCTTTCATGTGGCAGTACTTTTGCTATGAGCCTGACAAAGTGACAAACGACTTCTGACTACTGAGACTTCCCCTTTTTGCACAGACATATTTCTTGAGGCGGAAAGTAAAGACACAGAGAAGGCTTTCTGCCCTGACAGCTGTCCATTCTGAAATGTGTACATGTAGCATTAACAGCAGCAAGGATAGAGGGAACAGTTGGAGTTCAGGCAGACATCCTGGCTCTGTCTCTTCCTGTCAGAGTGTCCTTGAGCCAATGGTTTCATTTTTTTAATCCTTAGTTTTCTTGTCTGTAAAAAAGGTATAATACCAGCCTTCAGTGTTGTAGTAGGAAAGGTTGGAAACAACATGTGATAAGGCATCTAGCAGAGTGTCTACCTCATAGTAAGTGCTCAGTGAATGGATCATACAAGAAAATCATTGTTTCCATATTACATTTTGATCCTTGTTACTGCATAGCCAATGTTAGAATGCCCAAAGAGAGTCATTTTGGCTTAAGTTCTCATAATCAGTCCAATTATATCTCAAATATCACCCACTCCTTTTTTGAAGCTTTCTTCCACAGATCCTAGTCAAATATATATATATATTTGTTTTGTTTTGCTTTGTTTTGTTTTTCTGAACTCTTAGAGTGTGCATTGTTTATATGATAGAATTTAGTACTTTAGTAAACTAAATTTTGTATTGTTTGCTTTGTATTGTTAAGTGCTTATTTTCTGGGTTTTAGACTTATTTCTCCACCCAAATATACAATGTTCAAGGAAAGTGTTGTGTTACATGCCTTGCATTCCCTGAAGTGTCTAGCATAATACTTGACTGAATTTTGGAAGAATTTGAGCCATATACCTATACATATATATGTATATAGCTAGCTTATACAGTTATGCCAAGACTCTGCCCTGCGCCCTGACTTCTGTCTCCTTCTGGTGAGAATGTTGCCTTGAAAAATAATCAGTCTCAGTATAGTCATGTGTCAGCAAGGAACACTAAGACCCACTTTTCTTTTTCTTATTTTCTTCATGTATATGCCTATTGAACTGCATTATGTAGCATTTCACAGCATTGGCATAAAGGCCCTTTAAAAAATTCAAACACTTACCAATTCCTGGTCATATGCCAGGACCTTTGCAAAGGTACAGAAATAAACAAGACACAGTATTTGGCTTCAAGTTGCTAATGATGCAATGAGGGTAGACAGAAATAAACAAATTTAAAACGTTTGTGAGAATAAGAAAAGAAAATACACATGGGTTTTTTTGAGAGCATAAGTAAAGATATCATGGAAGGCTTTTTGGAGGAAGTGACTACAGTGCTCAGTCTCAAAGGAGAGTAATTGTTCATTAGTTGATACAGTAAGGGTTAGAAGTAGGAGAGACGGCATTTGAGGTAGAGGAGAGGCATGGGCAACAGCATGGCATCCCCACATGGTGTGGTGTGTGCAGGGAATTATAAGGAAGTAACTCGAGGTTTTTGGAATGTAAAGTGCAAGAAATACAAGGATGAGAAATGTGACCAGAGTGAGGCAAGCATGGAGTCCAGGTCACAGTGGACCTCTTATGAGATGTTAATAAGGACCTTGACCTTGATCCTGTCTGTGGCAGGGACCTTGTCATATTCAATGGTGCATTCAAGAGGCTAGAACACTACCTAAACACATAGTAGACCATCAATAAATATCTGTGGAATAAATGAAAAAAGCTAATGCACTGGGATGCATCAATGTTTAGGAAAGATGAAATAAGAGATGCCCACAAAGATGCAGAGGAGGAATGACTTGAGAGAGAAGAGGAGACTAGGGGAGCATAGAGAGAATGGGAACAGTTATGCCTACTGACTCAGATCACCTAGATTTCGGCCTTGAATGAATATTTATTTGATTGCTACAATGTTTAAGATGCTGTGCCTCCTCTTATAAATTTTAGAATAACAAATTTATTTAACTTTGTATCTTGAAGTAATTGTATGCTTAGAAGAAGTTGTGAAGAAACGTACAGGGAGCCTCTCCCATTTACCCAGGCTTCCTCAATGTCAGCACCTCCTTAGTCATGCATGGTATCAACCCAGGAAACTGACATGGGTACAATTCACAGAGCTTGCTCAGATTTCTCCAGTTACAAACGCACTTGTGTGTATGTGCCTGCATGTCTGTAGGTCCATGCAATTCTATTGCATGTGAAGCTTCTTGCAAATACCACCACAACCGAGATAAGAAATTCTACCCTGAGGCTTACTTGTTCTCCCTTTCCATAGCCACACCTACCTTCTCCCACACTCATTTCTAACTTTGACAGCCACTAACCTGTTCACCAGCTCTATAATTTTGAATTTTAACGATATTGTATAAATGGAATTATACATGCTTTTGCAATTGACTTTTTTCATTTAGCATAATTTCCTTGAGGTTCATCTAAGTTGTTGTGTATATCAGTGCCTTCATTTCATTTCTTTTTATGGTTGAGCAGTATTTCATGATACAAATGTGTAACTATTCACCCATTGTAGGAAATTTAGATAGTTTCCAATTTGCGGCTAGTATGAAGCTGTTATAAACATTTATGTACAAGTTTCTAAATGAATCTAAATTTTTACCTTTCTGGATAAATACCCAAGTGTGCAATTGTTAGGTTGTATAATAAAACCGTGTGTAGTTTTAGAAAAACCTGCCAAACTGTTTTCACAGTGGCTGTGTCATTTTATATCTCCACTCACAATGCATGAATGATTCAGTTTCTTCATATCTTTGCAATTATTTAGTGCTGTCATTATTTTTTAGTCATTCTCTTAGGTGTGTGGTGAAGTCTCATTGTAGTTTGAATTTCCATTTCCCTAATAGATGATTATGGTGAACATCTTTTTGTGTGCTTTCTATCTATATATCCTATTCAGTGAATTGTTTATTCATGTTTTTGTTCATTTTCTAGTTGGATTGTTTGCCTTTCTAATGTTGCGTTTTGAGAGTTCTTCATATTTTTCAGAAACACATCCTTTCTTGAGGATGTGATTTTAAAATATCATCTCCCAGTATATAATTTGTCTTTCAATTTCTTCATCAGGGTTTCCCAAAGCAAACATTTTTAATTTTAATGAGGTACGTGTATCACTTTTTCTTGTTATGAATTGTGTTTTCACTGGCACACATGCACCCTTTTACTTAGTCCAAGGCCCTGAAGATTTTCTCTCATATATTTTGATTATAGTCGTAGAGTTTTACATTTCATATTTTAGTCACTGATTTGAGTTAATTTTTGTACTAGGTACGAGGTTTTGGGTGCATAAGGTATGAAGTTAAGATTCTTCCTCCTCCTCTTTGTCTTCCTCCTTCTTCTCTTCTTCTGTCTATGAATGTCCATAGACAAAATGTTCAGGCACTCCAGCATCATTTGTTGAATAGGTCACTCCTTCTCCATTGAATTACTTTTGTATCCTTGTCAAAAATCAACTGGGCATACTTGTGTGGTTTTATATCTGGGCACTCTGCTCCATTTCATTGATCTGTAGATTTTCTTTTCTTTCCTTTTATTTTCCTTTCCCCTTTCCTTCCGTTCCCTTCCTCCCTCCCTCCCTTCCTCCCTTCCTCCCTTCCTTTCTTCCAAGTCAGACTCTTACTCTGTCACCAAAGTTGCTGGAGTGCAATGGCATGATCACAGCCTTGACCTACTGGGCTCAGGCAATCCTTCTACCTCAGCCTCAACCCTTCTTTCACCCCCCAGTAGCTGGGACTACAGATGTACACTACCAAGACTAGCTTTTTTTTTTTGTAGAGACAAGATCTCACTATGTTGGTCAGGTTGGTCTTAAAATCCTGGCCTCAAGTGATCCTTTGGCCTCAGTCTCTCAAAGTACTGGAATTACATGCATGAGCCGCTGTGTCTAGCTGATCTGTAGGCTTTCATAGATTCCCTTTATGTGAATTCTATTTTCAAAGGGATTTCTCTATCTCCTATTTCTACTTTTATAAGAGTTTTTATTATTACTGGGTTTTGAATTTTGTCAAATGCTTCTTCTTCATCAATTGATATGATCATATGATTTTTCTTCTTTAGTCTGTCAATAAAGTGGATTATATTGATTCATTTTTGAGTATTCAACAAGTCTTATAAAGCTGAGATAAATCCCACTTGATTGTGGTGTATTATTCTCATTTAAATGATTATGTTTGATGTTATAATATTTTATTAAGAATTTTTGCATCTAAATTTATGAGAGATATTGGTCTGTATTTTTCCTTTTTTACTACCTTTGTCTGGTTTTGGCATCAGGGTAAAACAGCTCTCATGAAATAAGTTGGGAAGTCTTCCCTCTTCTCTATTTTCTGGAAGAGAATATTGTATTTTAATTAATAATTTATGTTTTCAAAATTAATTATGTTGTTCTGGAGAATCAAATTGTAGGATATTACGGGGAAGAGGGGTCAGACGTGTACATTCCTCCTTCACATTTAGTTTGCTCCTTCCTGGAGTCCACTGTGCATTAGTCAGAGTGGAAAATTCAGTCTAGGAGATTCTAAATGTGGAGGGAATGTGACTTTAATGTGTCTTCCTACTCACTGGTATTTTAAGAAGCACTAAAGAAAGATTAGAGATTAGCACTCATGTAAGCAGCTTAAAGGACAGCTAAATTTTTAATTACCTTCTAATTACTTAGTACCTGCACTTTAACTACTTTAATAAAACTTCCCCATCTGTCAGAAAGCATCAAGAACTGAAAATTATAGTGCTATAGAACAAAACATTTTATTATAATTAGTTGTAAACATAATAAATTCAGTTTGTATACAGTAGAACTTAACTCCTTGAAATGCACATATGAGTTGTGACAAATGCATAGTTATATTCACCGCTATGATCAAGATACCAAATAGTTGCATCATCCATCATAAAACTCCTTGTGTTTTCTTTTTGAAGTCAACTTCTCCTCTCAACCACAATCCCTGGAAACCAGTGATCTGTTCTCCAACCCTATAGTATTGCCTTTCCAGAATGTCACAAGTGAAATTAGACAGTATAGAGTTTTTTGACTGTGGATTTTTTTCCACTAGTAAAATGTTTCCAGGATTTATTTATGTCGTTGTGAGGTTCCTGCTAGCTCTATCTCTTCTTTCTGTGAAAACTTAGAGTGTCCAGCACTCTTAAAGTCCTTTTGGGGAAATTCCTTGGTGATTGGTCACCATGCTTAGAGTCATACAGTCTCATTACCTGGTTGACAAGATCAGACATAAACTAACCAGAAATCAGTCATCACTAGACTAGCCAATGGGCAATGAAGTTGCTGTGTAGAAAAACTCTGTCTAACAGAGGTAGTATGTATTGGCTTCTGCTTGGCTAGCCTTCTCTAATCCCCTGAGACTCAGGAGCAGCAAGAGTAGTAGAGACAGAGTCAGAAAGAGCAGCCACCAGAAACAGAGAACAGTGGGTACATTCTCTAAAGATATAGGATGATGACCAGAACACTAGCACTTCATAGTATCTTAAATAATGTTTCATTCTCTACAAAGTCTTGTTGAAGGTGGTTGAGGTCATTGTCTTCCCGTATCCTTATACTATTGCTCTTTTTATTCTTTCTTTTCAGATATTCCAAAATTTCTTCTTTTATTATTTCTTCTGTTTCAAGAATTTCCCTTAGTCATTCTTAGAGTAAGTCTTCTATTTATAGATACTCTTAGTCTTCCTTTGTCTGAGGATGCCTTTATTTCCCTTTCAATTTACTTGATATAGAAGTCAGGGTTGATAGTTCTGTTTTGTTTTTTTCCAGGACTTGAAAAACGTTGTGCTGTATCTAGTCCCCATGATTTCTGATGGGAAATCTGCTGTCAGTCAAATGGTTTTCTCCTAGGTAAGATATTGTTTCTCTTTTACTGCTTTCTAATTTTTTTCTTTGTCTTTAGTTTTCTGAAGTTTGGTTATGATATCTTTTGGCTTAGATATCTTTGACTCTAGCCCATTGGAGTATGCTCCTTCTTGATGCTATATGAGGGGCACCCCAAGACCCCAGAATTTATTTGTAAAATATTGTGTATTTATTCTTGCATTTTAAATGTCAATCACCTTCAAGCTACTCTCCATTTGATACACTATACCTATGAAGACACTTTTTCCACTGCTCAAAACAGTTTTTGAACTCATCAATTGTGATGCCTTCTAGTGCTTCTGCTGTTTTTTGTTTCACCTTTATCACATCATCAAAACATCCTGTGAGACAAAAGAAAAAGACACTTGGGAAGTTTGGGTGAATAGGGTGAGTGGGGCTTGGGGGTCATGCCATTTTTGGTCAGAAACTGCTGAGCACTCAGCACAGGGTGGGCAGGGCCTAGTCATGGTGGAAGAACTAGTTACCTGTTTGCCACAAAAAAATTCACTGAAGCCAAATTCAGCTTTTCACAACACTAGCCGGTACACTGATGTTGATGGATTCCTAGAACATTTACCCAGTGGGGAAAGCCTGCACTACATGGGGCCGGCCTCCAAAAAGATAATTCCAGGTTTTGGGGGATTCCTCCTGATACATGTATGTCCTGCATTAAATTCAAACAATTTTCAGCCTTTATTTCTTCAAGTACTTTTTTAGCCTCATCCCTTTTCTCCTTCCCTCTGGACCTCTGATGACATTAACGTGAAATCCTTTAGTCTCATAGTTCTCTGAGGTTCTATTCATTTTTGGGGAGTCTATTTTCTTTCTTTTGTTTAGATGGAGTAATTTCTATTGTTCTGTCTTTAAGTTCACTGATCCTTTCTTATTTTCTCTCCATTCTGTTGTTGAGCCCATTCACTGAGTTTTTCAGTGTTGGTCATCATGTTTTTACGTTCTAAAATCTTTATTTCATTCTTTTTTAGATGCTCTATTATTTCTGATTGCAGGTAAAAAAAAAAACAACTCAGATTTTTTTCCACTTGGACTTCTCTAACACCACTCTGTTAGAATGAAGATGGGGGCCTCATTATCACTGATTGGAAATGAAAATCCAGAATCCCAGTGTGTCTTTCTCTTATACTACCCAGGTTGGGAGGAGAGGGTCACTACATTATAACTGGGCCAGGTTGAAAGTCTTGGCTCTCCATTCAGCCTTTGCAGAGTTGGGCCATGTTTTTTTCCCCATAATCTTTTATTTTTATGTTTTTTGTCTATGTTGCAATTTTCCTGGTTATTTGTTAAGAGCAAGCAGAATTTGGGGGAGGATTTTTCTCCTGTTGGTATTTTGGAGTTGCTGTCTTTTCCTGCATCGACTTCAGGACATACAAAACAATAAAAATATTCCAGAAATGTATTGCTAGATTGTTCCTTTGGTTCTAAGTTCCCCACTTGGTTTGACTTGTTATCTCAAGTATTTTAGAATATTCCATGCTTGCTTCATATATAATATCCAGTATTTTTAGCTGTTCTTAGCAGGAGGCATGGGAAGAAATATGTCTTCTCCATTTTGGTCCAGAACCAGAAGGGACATAGAATTTTAAGTCTATAAAGCAAGTTAAGAATTTTCTAATTCTAAGCCCTTGAGAGCCATGTTGGAATCACTTTAAGGTAATTTTTTTTCAAGTTATACTCTTGGATTTCCCCACACCTCTATCTTTTCACTCTCCATTCTCCTGGGTCCCCATGAAGGAGGTGGATTGTGGTATGACATCAACTACTGTCACTGAGAATAACTGGATTGTAAATCTTGTTACTGATGAATGTAGATTATTTTTCTCAAATGTGCTGGGAAGGAAAAAAAAAAAAGAACCCTGGCACCCCAAATCATTCATTTTACGTATGAGGATGCTTAAACACAGAGAAGTGACAATCTTATCACATAGCAAAGAAGTGATAAATCCAAGTTTACATTACGGTCTAGAATAGTACTTCTCAAACATTAATGTGCAAATGAACCACCTTGTACCTTGTTAAAAATGTACATTCTGATGTAGTAAATCTGCAGCATAGCCTGAGATCTTGCATTTTTAACAAATGCACAGGTGGTGCTGATGCTGCTGCCTTTGAGTAACAATGTTCTAAAACACTTGTTCAGCTTATAGCTCTTTCCACTGCCCTTAGGAATGGCAGTCTTCCACCAAGGAAATGGGGAATATGTGAGAGTTTGACAGATAAGCCTCTAAACATCCAGGTGCCTGGTATGTAGGAGAGAAGGAAGATGCGAATGGTAATGGACATACAAAGGAGAGACTGGAAGAACCTATCGAGAGACTTAGCACTTTACTGGCTTGGCAAAGTATTTGCTGCCTTCAGAATGCTCTAATTTTTGAAAAAAACATAAGAAACCATAGAAACAACTCTTAAGCTGTTTAGTTGCTCATGTAATCTGCTTGGAGTTGCAGGTTAAGAATCTTTTCCTAAAGATCTAAAAATCAACCTCCCATATGACCCTGCAATCCCCCTAATGGGAATATACCCGGAGGAACTCAAATCACTCTATGAAAAAGACACCTGAACATGCATGTTTATTGCAACATTATTCACAGTAGTGGAAACATGGAACCAACTGTGTTGCCCATCAAAAGAGAACTGGATAAAAAAAATGTGGTACATATACATGATGGAATATTATGCAGTCATAAAGAAGGACAAAATTATGAATTTGCAGCAACTTGGATGGACTTAGAGTCTATAATACTGAGTGATCTATCACAGAAACAAAGAATTGAGTATCATATGTTCTCACTCATAAGTGGACCTTGAATAATTATTGTAATACTATAGGAAAAGGATTGGCAATAGTGGGACACTGCTGGGGTGGGGGGTGGGGTGGGATTGGGGATAATGGGAATCTGCTGGGGTGTGGTGGGGGCACACCTCATCAACAAGGGCACCTGCATAATGAACATTTGTATACCTAACCCTGAATTGTGCCCTACATCTTTGAAATAAAAAATAATAATAAAAAAGAATTTTTTCCTGTCTAGGAGGGATAAGTTGACCTTCTTTCTCTATAATCTTAGGGAGTGCAATCTGGAGAAGACATACTGCAATTCATTGTCAAGGCACAGAAGTGACTAGCAAACAGGTTGGTCCATGTCTGCTTTGCTGTAGTATGGTAGAAAGATGGTTGAATATGCAAAATGCTTCCAAACTTGGGCCTTGATCCTGGCTGCATTATTTTGTTTTTGCTTTAATTTCTGCAAATTTATTTAATGTCTCTATTAATAGAGAATTATTGCATTCTCATGTCTCTTTCTACATTGTTCTATCTCCACCATTAATTATATTTACAGTCTTAAATAGGTCACTTAATTTCTTTATGACAAATTTGTAAAAAAAAAAAAAAGCTTAAATGATACTGGCATATAAGTTAAGATCTATTTAGAATAGTATAAGTGATATGCAAATTAACACTAGTGTCTCAATGCAATTGGAAGACTGAGTCAAGTATCTCAGTGAATTGGATTGTAGCCTGAGCCCTGTACCCTAAAACCTTTTAGTAGGAAAAATACAGCAATAGATTCTTAAGTAAATATTTCAGTTAGCAATTTCTAACTATCACTTGGGCTCTTTCTTTTTCAAATTTACCAAATTTGATATCATTCCTGACTCAAAGTTTCCATCTCTTTGAAGGTGTATACACAATACCAGTTACAGAGAGATACTGTGTGTTTTCCAATGTCACTGCTTACATGATCAACATCTCTACTGCAGCAGAAGGCACTGTGGTTCCCTTTCTTCTCTCCAGTTATCCAGAGCCCCATAATAAATATGTCACTGTGTAAGTGTGTGTGTAATTGTTAGCATGAGTATGTATGTATATCAGGGAATGGGTAGCAAGGACTAAACGTAAGAATGAAAAAGGACAGAACACATTGAAGTACAAATGGAAATCTGTCCTTGGATAAACAACTTGTGTGTGTTTATGAAATCGATACCTGTTTCCTGATTGAAGAGAGCCCAAGGCAGTTTGGAAGAGCATCTGTTTATCAGTAAATTGCTAAGCCTGTCCTAGTTTCACTCCATGTTCTTCTGACGTCTTTGTACCTCGGTTGCTGTTCTAAGCTTATGACAATGGGATTAAGTAGCATGAGGGTATTACAGAGAGATAAATCAGGATGCAAAGATCCTTTTGTCTGTTGCAAAGAAGGCAACTGGACAGCTTATAGAAACAACATTCAGCTCTGTGAGTATTTCTCAACTTCTGGTAAGTTTGAGCGGGATATCACTGAATGGCATTGAAGGGTTGATCTGGTTCTAAAACAAACAAAAAATAATGGAAGAAGAGAACATGTTGGACCTAAAACCTGAACTGGGGCTAGGGGTGAAAATGGGAAAGAACATGAAGGAGATATACCCAAACCTCCTTGGTATGTCATACACAAGCTCATGAGTAAAACTTGATTATTACAAGGTCACTGCAAACCTTGATTACAGAGTTCATTTAGAAGGAACTCAAAAGTGACCCTCCCTGTTTGTGGCTCCATAGCAAACAGCTTTCTGGGAAAGAAGGGATCTGGGGCACGGAATAATCACAGAGAAAACAGTTCTTTACTCCCAGTATGTGCTTGAAAAATTAGCCCAGGAGGCTGTTGTGAGACTGTGACGCTATGGAGATTGCGAGTGAGAGTGAGCATGGGAATGACTGCAAGGCAGTGCGGGTGGCGTAGCATTCTTTCATTGAGGTTAAAGTGTTTGTTTGTTCCATTCCATAGCAAGGTACTTGCTGAATTTTTGTTGTTGTTGTTTTAATAGCTTTGGCTTGGGTCTTGCTTGGCTCTCCAAATTATTGCTTCTATCTGCCTCAGCAGGATCCTGGGTGACATTTATGGGCTCAAGTCCATCAGTAAAAGAAATAGTACTCCCCTTCCTACCTCTCTGCAGCACCTTTTTAAGTTCATCAACAGTGTACGTGTCTATCTATCTATTATCTTTGCAGAGAAAAAGAGAAATAGAAGTCTAGGATAATAATAGTGGTAAAAGAAAGGCTGTTCCAAGAACCTTCTGAAACTGCTTTTCCTTAGCTAGAATATATGAAGAATCATTCTCTGTAGATTTATACAGCTGAGATTTGCTTCCTTTATTCTAAGTTGATACTATCTCCAGTTCCCTACAAAACTATGCCTTGAAACATTAATTCTCTGCATTCACTTCTTCCTGCAGAAAAACAGTTTGTAATCTTCAAAAGAGGAAAGGCTAGCATCACTTTAAAGGCAAGAAAAATTTCTGCCTCACAAAGGAATAAATTACTTGACACTTTTGGAGGTAAAAATGTAAAACTTCCTCTTATAGATAAAATCAAGTCTAACACTAAAATTTTGAATTATTCAGTTCCAGAATGTCCTTGAAATCTCTAGGAAAGCATGGTCAGAATGAGTTTAGCCTTTGGTGTTATCCAGACAACAGTACTGGCTTCCAAGGCAGGAAAGGGTCATATTTGTTTTCTTCTTCCCAAAGGTTTTACAGAGAGAACTGGAGGGTAATTTTGTGACAGAAACTCTATAGGGATTGGTTGACTGTTCGGGCTACTCACTATAGTGCAAGTCCAGAGGACCAAGAGGATCCAGGGATTAACCTGGCAATTGTTATGGAACACCTTCTGAAGAATATTCTATTCCATAATGCATCAAACTTAGAATTAGACACAAAGACTGTTTAAGCCTGGAGATGTAACTTCAAAATTATGTAAACTTTCAGAAGACTTGCAGAACAAAGGGGAATGTCATCAGGGGAATATGGAAGTCAAGAGTGACTTTTAAGCTCTTTGGGTTTGCTGTTAGGGGCATCAGAGTAATTCAAGGAAGGATTCTTAAAAAAAAAAAAATTAAGACCATAAATAAGTTAACAGTTGGGGCATTTGAGGGAAGTACAGGATTATCCAGCAAGTGTTGATGACAATTGCCTCTCTGATGCATGGCACAGGCTCTTGAGCACCTGGCCCAGGGGAGGGGAGTACAGAGTTCAGGTGAACATGTGTCATAGATTTGTTCCATAGTTTCCTTGATTCCCAGGTCTAGTATATACTCACTCTTTTTTTTTTTTTTTTTTTTTTTTTAGCATTTTGTACTAGATGCTAGACTTACATTATCTCCTTTAATTTTCCCCATATCTTTAAAAGGAAGAAAGTATTACTTTATTCATTTTATGGATGGAATGAGGCCCACAAAAAGTTATGCAACTCATCTAAGGTCACATAGCCAGTTCTGCAGAACAGGAATTTGAAACTACATCTGTTTGATTCTAAGGAGAATATTCTTCACAATGTGTTACCCCTGAAGGGTAATTAGACCTATTAGGGTCACCTTAGGCTCTCACATTATAAACTCTGACTCTAACATAATAGAATCCTAGTTAGGATTTTCAGATAAAACAGAGGATGCCCAGTTAAATTTGAATTCCAGATAAACAACAAAGGCTTTTTTAAAAATTATAAGCATGTACTATGACATACCTGGGATATACTTTTACTAAAAAGTAATATGTTGTTTATTTAAAATTCAAATTTAAATAAGGGTCTTGTATTTTTATTTGCTAAATCTGGCAATCTTTATCCTACTGTCTCTCCAGATGAGAGAAAAGAAAGTTTATGGTTTCTTACTACTTTGGAAATAGTAGAGAGTTCAAAAAAGTTGATCTGAGAGAAATTTTCTAGTTGTCCTCTGTGTCTTTGACAAAGCCAGAATGTGCCAGTTTCTGTGGTCTACTCTGAGCATAGTGCTGACCTTGGCTGCCCACCACCAAATCCCAGAGTCTTAGCCACCCTTGGGAGAGGTACAAACCTTGCCTGCTGACCAAGGCTAGAGAGTCCCACAGTAAAAGAATTGAGTTTAGTGAGCAGAGAAACTAGCGGAGTATTTCTTAAGGTCACTGAGGGCTTTACGAGGTGAAGACCAGCTAGTGCCTTCTCTGTGTTCTGATGGAGAAAGTCATAGGGTCAGATCTCATTGCCTTAGGCTTAGGGTATTTGTCTAATTTCTAAATTAATTTATTACCTCATCTGACAAATATTAATGATATATCTTCTTTGCATCATGCACTGTTGTAGGTTCTGAGATTATAGAAATAAACAAAAACTGAAAAAAACAGTCTCATGAAGCATATTCCAGTGGGGACAAAGGAAGAATTCACAACAAAAACAGATGACCCAGGGTCTTGGCCAGCTTCATCAACCCTGGTAGCAGGTCACAGATTATTCAGTGTATTTCTACTAGACAAATTGAGAGTGAAATGGGGGGAGGGAAGGTGAATAAGAAAAATATAACTTGGAGACAAGGATAATAATTTAATTTTAAAAAATCTCGGAGGCAAAGATAACAAGTTAAAGCTGACTTTGGAAAAAATAAGAAAAAATAATGAACTTGAAGATTTGAGGGATTTTTAGCATGGCCAGTAAAGAGAGTAGTGCTTAGTATGAGCCAGAGACTGTCAGAGAGAATTGCAACTAAGAACATTAGCATAAATCTGTAATTGGTGAAATAAGAAATCCTATGCAAACAAAGCTCCTGTGTACTAGATTATGGAGGGGGTTGACTCAGGGTAAGAGATTAAGGCTATTTGGAAGTTCATTGGAACATTGCAGAATTTTCCTTCTAAGAGTAAGTTTTGTCAACTGTTGTGAAAGAAAAAATATTGTCATCCTAAAGCTTAACACTTTAAAAAGTTTATCTGTATCCATAATTTTCTTTGATTTGTATTTGAAGAATGGTGAGGTACATTTCTGTAGCCAAATTAAAGTCTGGGAACACCATATTCAAGAGGTTCATGATTTGGACAGGAGAAAATGTTGAAGATTTTTGAGAAAGGTGTGACTAAAAAACTTATATCTGGATATGAAGTTAAAGTACAAACTTATTTAATCATCCTGCATTAAATTCTTTACTTGAGTGTGTGTGTGTGTGTGTGTGTGTGTGTGTATTACGATGTATTTAACATATTCTTGGATGTTCTCTGTCAGGACGTTTCATTGCAGGGATGAACGAAGGACCCGGGAGGGTGAGCGACTGTGTCATCCCCGGGAAACCATCCTGCCACTGGACAGCACCATGGTGAGTTCCCTGTGCGCGAGCGATTTAGGGTAAACATTAAGTACGACTTTCCAGGAAGTTCTACAGTGGTATTACGGCTGAAACATACGCCAGATGAGGCTATGCCATCTCTTCTCTGGAAATCTTTAAAAACAGATACATTCTTACCGACCAGGAATGATGTAGGTGCAGCCTGCCAGAAGATAGAGACTGATGACATTTTCCGTTTCCATGTGACATTTTAAAGACTATTTTACACTAAATACTTTAAATATAACTGGACCTGATTTCTCTGTAATTTCTGCCTTATTGTGTGTTACA
>NW_007258268.1:271761-304866 GCF_000164805.1 Carlito syrichta
TGTGTGTGTGTGTGTGTGTGTATTAGGATGTATTTAATATATTCATGGATGTTGGTATTTCTGGTTCAGAGTTCCTCCTGTTCAAATGACTACACTGTCAATTCCCAAAACTAAGAGAAAAGTCTCTGAATCATATGAAGATTAAACAAAATAAGGACTCTAAAGGATCAGAGCCTATAAAAAATATTCAACGAATATTTAGAGTCAGGTTATTTTACAACTGGATGGAAGAATATGCAAAGCTTAAATAACCTGTAAGTATTGTAATAGACTGTGAATATCATTGAGTCCATTTCCCTATCCTTGATAAATGGTAGAACTAGTGGTCACAGAGGGAAATACATCATTGTGACCATTCACATAAAATGCTAGTGACAGATGGATCAGAATGACGTATTTACTTAGATTTTCAAGTTTTTGAATCTGTCAGTTGTCAGCTTACATCAAATACATAGTATGCCCCCATTGATTTACACCCTATTTTCTTGAAGATCCCGTTAAAAGATAATATCTTTTCCCTTTTGTGACAACACAAAATACTGAGCTTCTTTATCAAAGTACTTTTCTTCCCCAGTCTAGAGGAAAGAGCTCATAACCAATGATCCCTGTGACTTAAAGGGTCTCATTTTTTTCTCTCACTGTCTAAGGAGCCTGAGAGGGAAACGCCAGCCACTCAAGGACTGTCAAAATGAGTGACAGCACTGTTTTGGTCCCTCCAACTTCAAGCCAGGGGCCGACAACTCCACGCAAAGGCCCCCCCAAGTTCAAGCAGAGGCAGACTCGCCAATTCAAGAGTAAACCTCCTAAGAAAGGTGTGAAAGGGTAAGACCAAAATGAAAAAGAAAACTTTCTATTATACTTTTTCCTCAAGAAACCGCTTTGGTTTTGAGAAATTAGTGTTTACAATATTAAACTTATAAAAGTTGCCACCTAATCCTCAATTTTTTGGCTTTCTAGCCCTTTGTGGCCACTCACCAACATAACCTGTGCTTTAATCTGGAACACTGAACCACTAGCCATTTCCAGAAAACATAGTTTATTTTTATGACTTCAAATCTTATGTCCTCAGTTCTTCATTTTTCTCTTCCTCTTCTTGGTGAAATCCTATTCATTTTTCAACACACAACTCCCATGCTAAATCCTTTTTGAAGCCACTACTGACTGTCCTTAATAAATTTTATCAGTATGTTCATGTTTGAATTTTGTACATTCAGCTATCATAACTTATTTTATATTACATTTATTTATTTACATTTTCCCTGAGATTAAGACTACTTAGATAATTTTTTTTTCTCCAGCTCTTGCAGCCTCCTCCTCTTAGGTTCAAGTGCTTCTCCCAGCTCAGCCTCTCAAGAAACTGTGACCATAGTCATGCACCACCATTCCTGGCTAATTAAAATTTTTTTGTTAGAGACGAGGTCTCAATATGTTGCCCAAGCTGGTCTCAAACTCCTGGGCCAAAGCAAACTTCCCACCTCAGTCTTTCAAAGTGCTAGGGTTTAGGGCATGAGCCACTGCACCTGGCTTTTCAATGGATTATTTTAAGGTTATGTTTCTGCAGGAGAGAAATACTTCTCCTCTGGGATACACTAAAACCTGCTTGAGTGACATTTTATTTCTTTTCCTTTTTTTTGAGTTGGAGTCTCACTCTGTCGCCTAGGCTGGAGTGCAGTGGCATGTTCACGGCCACCACAGCCTCAACCTGCTGGGCTTAGGCAATCCTTCTGCCTCAGTTTTCCAAATAGCTGGAACTACAGATGCACACCATCACGCAAATTTTTGTGATTTATTGTAGAAACGAAGTCTCACCAAGCTGCCCAGGCTGTTCTCAAACCCCTGGACTCAAGCAATCCTCTTGCCTTGGCCTCCCAAAGTGCAGGGATTGCAGACTGAGTCACTGTCCTGGCCCTGAGTGACATTTTCTTTGCCCCAGTTCAATGCAAATAAAAAGAGTTTCGCAAATACAAACACTTAAACCTCTTCTTTTTTTCCATTGAGTCAAGAAACTCTGCATGCGAGTAATTCCAGGATCCCTTTGCTCTGATCTTAGCTAATTTCCCTTTTATTTTTTCCTATAGGTTTGGAGATGACATTCCAGGCATGGAGGGGCTGGGAACAGGTGAGTCACCCACTGATATAAATGAGAACTTAGCACTTTGAGTTCCACTTTTTATATACTCCAGGCCTCAAGGGACAGATGAAAGTGATGAGAAATTATCTAAGGCAGCAGATCTTTGAAGATATAGAAATGTGAGGATTTAATTAACCTTCTAAGTAAGTACATGTGTCTAGATACAAAAACCCTAAAATAAATTAGGGTAAGACCAAAGTGAAACAAATCTTGTTTTATTAAAAAACTTTTAGGGGCATATCATGGCAAAATATAGATCTTTAAGGTAGATACTCAGAGTACATCTAGCTCAACTTCATTTTCTTAGGAGAGAAATCTGAGACATAGAGGAATTGACAATCCGAGGCCACAGAGTGAGCTATTGGAAATAAGGGTGGGGCCTGGACATCGCCCCACTAGACCAACCAAACCACTCCCTTACCAGCTTCCTCTTTTTGCATATCCTCTAGCATACAGAGCAGGGTCCTACACACTGAAGACATGCAATACAATTTTTTAAATTGGCTATATTATTTATATTTATCAGATCATACATGCAATCGGTGATTTTTTTAAATTAATAAACTCTATTTCTTAGAGAAGTTTAAGATTTACAGAAAAATTAAGCAGAAAAAAGTCCTATATACCCCCTCTACCACCTCCCTTCCTTTGTACAGTTTCCTCTATTATTAGCATCTTGTGTTAATGTGATACATGTTACATTTGATAAGCCAATATCGATATATTTTCTTGTATTAACTACAGTCTATAAATTACACTAGAGTTGATTCTTTGTGTTGTACAGTTCTAAAGGTTTTGATAAATACATAACTCCATGTATCCACCATTATAGGATCATACAGAATCACTTCACTGCTCTGAAAATACCCTGTGCTCTACCTGGTCAAACTTCCCTCCCCCTAAACCTCTGATAACTACTCATCTTTTTACTGTCTCTATAGTTTTGCTTCTTCCAGGATGTCATAAAGTTAGAATCATGCAGCATATAGCTTTTCAGAACTGGCCTTTTTTCATTTAACAATACTTATTTAAGGTTTCTTCATGTCTTTACATAGCTTAATAGCTCATTTCTTTTTATCGTTGAATAAATTTCATTGTAGGAATATACCACAGTTAGTTTATCCTACTGAAGGATATCTTGGTTGCCTCCAAGTTTTGGCAAGAATAAATAAAGCTGTTATAAAGATTTGTGTGCAGGCTTTTGTGTGGACACAAGTTTTCAACTCATCCAACACATTTTTGATAAAAGGTACTTGTAATAATTTGTCCTTACCAGACAATCCTTGGGGTATCTGCTTTTTATTGTCAAATGCCCCTTCCAGGATCTCAAATAAATTTTCCAGCTACTTTAGAAAGCTCATTTGCTATTCTCCTGGATTATTTGCTTCTGTATTTTGGTCAGGTGCATACAAGACCAGCAAATTCACATTGGGATCTGGAAGATTTGGAATAAGGCAAAGAGGTTTATACTGAGGGAGGGTCTAGGTCTTTTGACCTGCTTTTTAATCCTACTTCTACAGCTGTGTGGTGTTTTGAGAGTTGTTTCATCTCTCTAGATGTCAGCTTCTTTCTCTGTAATGGGGAGAACAACATCTTATTGTCTGAAATATAGGCCTGGTTTAGATGATGACTTTTGATTACTTCTCAATGTGCAGTTGGATACAGGCATTTCAAAATGTGAAGTTATGAAAGAGCAGTTAGAGAAGTCCAAGGAACCTATCTGGATTGGTAGGAAGGAAGAAAACTGTGGAAGCCCAGACCATGGGGGTTTAAACTGCTCCTATTTCTAATTTTAGCCCTTAGCCTGACTAAAATTCCACTTCTGTTTCTTTCCAAGTGGTTGTGCTTTGGGGAGTCTCTATGTAAACAGTGGACTGTATCTACAGGGAATTCACAGTCAAAAGCCATGGGTAACCTCCCCAAAGAGGATGCAGAATGAAACTAATGAAGATGTCTGGGGCATGAAGGGGTGGAGGAAGGGGGCAAAAATTAAGTAATTGGTCTGATCCTTCCTGGGCTGCAGGGCCAATCTACTTAACTTCCCAGGAACCGGGCAATGAATCAGAGAGAGGAATGAGGTGTCTCTGCTTAAAGAGTGTCTTTTTCAGCAGAAGAGGCTCTCCTTGGGATGAGGTTGGCTTACGTGTTCTTCTGTGTCTTGCAGATATCACGGTGATTTGTCCCTGGGAGGCATTCAGCCACCTGGAATTGCATGAACTTGCCCAGTTTGGGATTATCTGAAGCATCAGATGTTCTACCACTCTCAACAACATCCACTGTAACTTTCATCAATTTTGCCCTATTGATCTGCCAGAGTTTTGACATTCAGTTATTCAGAAGTGGTTTCTTTGACTTACAAGGTCATTTTAAAACATCAATTACCATCAAGAGTTCTCTTAGCATCAGAATCTTTCTTGCCGTGTAGCTCAGCTCAGAATAGTTGATTAAAGACTTATTTTGGTCGAAGCATTTCAAACTTTACCACTCTTTTCAATTACCTGATTAGAAGTCATCAGTATTTCTCTATTTTTGTTTATGTGTAAGTGCTTAGACCCTATTTTTGCTAGGCATTCATTATGCTAGTAACAGACATTTAAGGTAACATTTATGTCATTCCTCTCTCCTTATTTATTAAAGAAGATATTTACTTTGAATCTTATGGTGAAAATGTATTCAATGCCATATGTAAATATCTGATGCCCTGTTCTGAGAGCCAGTTAAAAAAAGTCTCAGTCATATAGGAAACAAACACAGTGCATACAAAAGAGCATAGGGTTAAGATTCAAGTCCAAATTCTGCTTTGTAAAGTCATGTACTTTCTGGGTCCAAATTTCATTAAACTAGATTATCCCAGATGTCCTATGTAGTTCAAAATGGCATAGTTCTAAGCCCATGGAAAACTGAAGATTTAAACTCAGAATTTTGATGATGTGAGCCTTCTTTTCAGTGTCCCGCTTCAGGAAGAGTCCCCTTCACAGCATTCCGTCAATGAAATTATTCCATCCAATGGCTTAAGAAGAGAGTCACAGGTTATTTGTACAAACTTTGGCTGGCCTTTTGTGCATCTATAATCAATCACCTTTGAACTGTCAATGGATTCTTTAGAGAAATAAAGAGAAAATAAATCAGTAAAATTTTTTAAAAAGAAATTCAATGGAAAAGACTTGTATGCTGTAAAGTTTCTAATCAGGTGCAAAAAGATCATTGATCCTTTAAATAAAATGAAGGTTTGCCTCACCCCTAAAGTTGTGTCAAATGTAATGTGCCCATCGCTCGCTATCTTTTCCCAATACTTTCAAGGCAATTGTGCAATGCAAATGCTGCCTCTATCTGACTTGGATGCATTGGTACTAACAGTGTGAATTTCTTAACTTCAGTGTTGTAAGCTGTGGTAAAAGAATGGAGTAAATTAACGGAAAAGAGAGGCAGGATGATAGGGTAGAAAGAGATTTGGGCTCTAGTCCTGTCTCTACCAGAAAACTGCTCTGCAATTTTGGGCAAATGCCTCACCTTTTGGACCCTCCAGTTTTCTCAAAGTAGAGATTCTAAGGTTCATGGTAGTGTTAACCTTGCGAATTTGAGTTCCTCACAGTTTCAGTGTGAGAAGTAGAGGTGCAAGACTCAAGAGAGTTTCGTCTGCTGCAGGCTCTGTGTTAACAAGTGATCATATTAGTGTGTGGCCAGAAAAATCAGAAGTGTAAAAGTAAAAGTAAGGTATAAATGCATGAGTTAGAAGCATGATATGCAAGGGGGCTCAGTGGAAATGTGTGTTTCCTCCTTCAGCAGAAACTCCTACCTCCATCCATGTACCTGTTTCCCTCCTGCCAAAGCTGGTCCTGACCCTTCAAGTCAGCTGTTCCATCCGACAGCCAGTGCCTTTAGCCTATGCTGGTTCTTCTCAGGCATCTTTCAGTCAGGGAGCTCTGTCTTTTCCATCTGGGTGAGACTTTGGTCCACATTTGGCTTCCTTTGCCAGTGTTCCTCTTAACATGAAACAATGACATTGACAAAACAGAATGCACTCAAAGGAACATATCCAGTGGCCAGGATGAACAAGGATCTAGAAACCATGCTGCACAAGAAACTGTTGAAGAAACTGATACTATTTTGCTGCGAGGAGAAAATGACCATTGCCAGTAAGTATTCAGAAAGTTGTAATGATAAAGTTGGATAAAACAGATCGCTTTCATGTTGAGTTCCAGCATTTAGTGGTAAGTTGGAGTAGATACAATTTAGAGCCCATCCAAACTCTAGTATTCTATTATTTCTACTCCTAAATTCTATCACTTTTATTATTTCTAATAATAAAAAAGAAACCTGTTAATGTATAGATAACAAATAAAAAACATAAAGGTAAGTCATTATTCCTATCACAGTCCTCACAGGAAAGAGATAACAAAATCAAGCAGGAAAACTGAGGAAGATTTAACAAAGGGACTATTTACAAAAGTTTGGGAAGAGCTCAAGGGTATCTACAAAGGCTTGTACAGTAACTGGGGGCTAGCATTAGCAGGGGAGTCATTGCCAACTGCAGGCCTGAAGGAACGTTGAAGGATCAGCTCTAATGATAAGAGAAGCCCCCTGACCAGGCTTTGGGACACAGTAGAGGGACACAGGCAACTCAATAGTGATCCTATAAGTAATCAGGGGTAAAGCTAATAAAGATGCCAGTGTTGTACTCCCATTCTCCATTCCCTTGTTGACTCCTCCCAGTGGCTAAGCCCATCTAGAAGTTGGAAGGTAAAGAGTATCATTGATGCAGTCGCTAAAGTTCACTTTCTATAGCAAAGAGCAGGTGGAGAGTGGATGTAGTATGGCAAAGAGAAATGTCCAGAACAGCAGTACTATTGAAAAGCAGATATTATTTGTCAGTGACTTTTTTTTTTTTTTTTGAGTTGGAGTCTCACTCTGTCGCCCAGACTGGAGTGCAGTGGCCGCTCCCGGCCACCGCAGCCTCGACTGCTGGGCTCCGGCGATCCTTCTGCCTCAGCCTTACGAGTAGCCGGAATTACAGGCACGTGCTACCACGCCCGGCTGATTTTTTGATGGTAGAGATGAGGTCTCGCTGCCCAGGCGGGTCTCGAACCCGCGGGCTAAGGCAATCCACTCACCTCAGCCTCCCAAAGGCGCGGGATTACAGTCTGAGCCACCGAGCCCGGCTGTCAGTGACTTTTTTAAAGTTAGAAAACAGCATGTATATGTTTAAAACCTCCAAAGGTGATTCTGATACAAAACCTTTCAGAAAGGGTGGAGAAAGGAAGACGGTAGAGTGGAAGAACAAAACAGGCAGAAGAGAACAGTAGCAGAAATAATTTATCACAACATCTTGGGGTTTGGAGAATTTTTAAAAATCTTCAGACACTTTTCTGGTAATAAGAACCATTGAGGATCTCTTTTTTTTTTTTTTGAGTTGGAGTCTCCCTCGGTTGCCCAGACTGGAGTGCAGTGGCCGCTCCCAGCCACCTCAGCCTCGACCTGCTGGGCTCCGGCGATCCTTCCGCCTCAGCCTTCCGAGTAGCTGGAATTACAGGCATGCGCCACCACGCCCAGCTGATTTTTTGATTTATTGTAGAGATGAGGTCTCACTGCCCAGGCGGGTCTCGAACCCGCGGGCTCAGGCAATCCACTCACCTCAGCCTCCCAAAGGCGCGGGATTACAGGCTGAGCCACCGAGCCCGGCTTGAGGATCTCTTTTTAAAAACACACAAAATTTGGGCGCCACTCCAGATTTTCTGAATAAGAGTTTCCAAGGGAGAGAACTTGTAACCAATCTTCTAAATAAAGGTTCCAGATGATTCTTTTGTTTGTGCCAGTTTAAAAACTCGGATGTACTCCAAGCTCACATTTTACAAATTAAGAATTAACTAATTCACCCAGTGACCAGTTTAACTCATTCTACTTGCTCCCATTAACACAAATAATATCTGTGCGAACAGGGGCTAACCTTCATGAGTTCTGACTCACACTGCTTTGTTGACTGGCAAAATATGCCTACCTCACTACTCCAGACCTAACCCACTTAAATACTTCTCCAATTACAGAGAATGTCAAAGGCTTCAGGATGTAAGTGTCGGACTGAAGCAATGCCAAGAATATAGGGCCAACCAAACATCATTACTGCCATTGCCTCACCCAGTCAACCTCCCTTGGTAGCCTGTGTCACTCCCTGGCCTTTGCTGCCCTCTCTGACTGGAGTAGGAGGAGGTCAGGGAGGGAGGGAGAGAAGCAGGCAGGGGTAGGTACTTCCTCATCTTCCACCCCTTTCCTGTTTGCTCTTTGGGTAGAAGATGAGATTAATGGTGCCGGTGATCTAGACACTGACGCCCATTCTCAGTAGACCTCAGTAGCACTACAGAGAGACAACGGTCTTGGAGAAAACGCTCTTCCAGATTCCCCACCCTAGACAAATATGCACAGTCGTTTTAACAATTGCCACTGTGCGGTTGACCCCTACTGTGAGTAAAGCAAGAATTGCCCTACACTGAAGGGAGGAGAAAGAGTATTTTCTCAATAATTGAAGAAGTTGAGGGAAAACACACACACGGAAGAATAATCAATAAGACCAATATTTAGCACAAGAGAAAAAATGACCACATAAGACTGAACATCAGAAAACAAATATGATGGGGACTAAGCAAATATGACACTGAATTGTTTTAAAGGGGGGAAGAAAAAGACTTAGGTTTTATAAAAAAGCTACAAGGAAAGGTTTATACGGGCCACAAAAATTGTATACATATATAAGCTAGCATAGGGCTTTTTGAAATATGCGGGCTGAGCCAGATTGATGAAAACTGAAATTTAAAAAAGTAAGAACCATAAACTGGTTGCTGACATCAGTCACACTCTCTTTTTGGGAAAAATAGTTGGGAGGCCTAGGTTCTGTCTGGCTCTGCTACTAAGTATCTGCTAGAAAAATTAGCTAATTCACTGTTCTTCTTCCTCAAATATTAGAGGTTAAAACAAGATTCTTGAGCTAAATAATTATTAAGGTTCCTTTCAGCCCCGAATTCCAAATCTAAACGTATTTCAAACATGAGCAAACTGTTCCCTTTAGACCAGAAGTCCTAAGGCCCAGAGCTTCACTTTCCACTTTGTAGAGTGAGCTCTTTGACTTTCACATTTCTCCAGGGCCCCCCGTGATAAAGTCAAATAGAGTAGAGCACTGCCACCTGCTGTAATGAGTGAGTACTTCAACACTTGGAAGATCATTTTATTTAGATACACAGTCAGTTCTGAATTTGTTCCCATTCATTGACCAATTTAAACTGTTGTACTGTTTGGTCATAGTAAGGTGATCCACATACAGGCTAATCATTAAAAGCGAACATGATTAGTATCATTTTCACTGTGTCTTATGTTCCACTCTCATTCTCGGTCAATCTTGATTAATGGTATTTTGCAGCTCTTTTCAGACACATTCTGTGCATAGACACACTTACATGCATACATTTTTTCCTCTGCACAATAACACACTATATTCACTATTCCACACGTTGAAATTTTAACTTATTTATTGTTGGAGATTGTCCAAGTTTGCACATTTTGATCTACCTAATTTTATAAATAGCTGCATAAGTTTCATTTGTATGATTGAAGTCCAATCATTTATCCAGTCTTATACTGATGAACATTTTGGATTTCTACAGACTTTTATATCTTTTCTTAATGCCTTTTCTTTTATATCTTTTCATTTTCTTAAATGCTTCTATTTGCATGCCATAGTTGCACAGATTTATCTCTAGAATAAATTCCCAAGAGTAGAGGTCAGATTTTGAAGAATATTGCCACATGCACTTCTAAAGAATCTTTAACCATTAATACAACATATATGATTCATAGATATTTTTCTAGTATTCATTATCTTTATAAATAAATTTTATTTTCTCTGAGATTGAGCAATTTTTGTAAGTCACTTTTATGTCTTTGTCAGTGAATTTTCTGCTCATGTGCTTTGTCAGTTTTGCTACGAAACAGCTGGTCTTGGTATTGAACTATAAGAGCTCTCTAGCTCTCCAAGTTATTGTCATCTATCTAAAAGGAAGCATCGATTTGTCTTATATCTGTGGTAGAAATATTTTCCCATTTGGGTGTCTATTTATTGACTTTCATTTATATTACCTTTTACCAACAGATAATTCATATTTGTATATAGTCATATTAGTTATTTTAAAGACTTTTATATATTATATTTTACTTGGGTTTTTCTTTTCCAATATTCAAAAAATTATTTCATATTTTATCTTAGTTCTTTTCTTTTTAAAATTTTAAATCTTTGACCCATCTGAAAATTATTTTTGTAGAAAGTATTTTTTTCATATAGGTAGCCGTATGTGCTTATAGCATTTATTCATTAAACAATCAATTTTACCCACTACTTTACTGGATTTCCATGTTTCTCTCATGTATGTTCCGTTAAGTCACATTGATCTACCCACGTTTAAATAGCTATTGATTTCAGAGTATTCTTTAAGATCCAACAGGATTTGTACCTTTTCATTATGCTTATTTTTTCATATGTTTTCTGGATATTAGTGCATGCTTATTTTTTCACTGATAGTTTGGAATCAGCTGTTCTAACTCCCTCCACACTCCTGCCCTGCTCCTTTCCCCTCCTGGGCCCCCCCCCCCCACAAGATGCTTTTATTAAAAATGCAATAAGTACATTATTAAGAAAGAGTTAGCCGGGCTTGGTGGCTCAGCCTGTAATCCCGTATCTTGGGAGGCTGAGGTGAGTGGATTGCCTGAGCCCACGGGTTCGAGATCTGCCTGGGCACTTGGCGAGACCTCATCTCTACAATAAATCAAAAAATCAGCTGGGCGTGGTAGCATGTGCCTGTAGTGCCAGCGACTTGGAAGGCTGAGGCGGAAGGATCGCCGGAGCCCAGCAGGTCAAGGCTGCAGTGGCCGGGAGCGGCCACTGCACTCCAGTCTGGGCGACAGAGTGAGACTCCAACTCAAAAAAAAAAAAAAGAGTTTACCTCTTTGTGTTATATAAGTTCTCTACTCAATAACAGGAAATTATTCAAGTATTATGAGTATATCTACTTATTCGAGTATTCTTTTAAACACTTAAGCAGTGTTTTAAGGTTTGGTCTATAGAACATATACATTTCTTTACTTGATTTCCATGATAAATAGCACTATATCTCATAATTGGTTATTGTTTGCACATAAAATGCTATCATCATTTATAGATTAACTGAATACACAGCTAATTTAGTAAGTCAGATTATTTTAAATCATTTTTCATTTGATAATTTAAGAGTTTCCAAATATATTGTTATATATTAATTTTTTTCTTTTGCTATACTGGCACACCATTTAAAGATATAGTAATTAAAAGTTAAAAAGTTATTAATTTAAGGCTTTATTTTCAAAAAATATGCTATCGCATGAGAGAACGATGTTGATTTATTGAAAGATACAATGACTGTTTATAAATATTGGGACAATAAAATGCTAACATTGGACAGAGTAAATTATTTTTCAAAATAAACTGGCACCAACAGGAAAAAATCATACGTGTTGTTATTTTCTAATTGCCTTAAACTGAGATCATTTCCTTGGCCCAAATGATGTCATAGTGAGACACAGACGTGGAAGATATCAATAGAAAAAGAAATGAATAGTACACTTTGGTTATATTAATTCAATAAAACTTCCAGTTGATTTTTTTAGGCCTATTATGGGTTAAGTTGATGATAAACTATAAAACATTAATGCAGTCAGTAGATATTTGTTGAGTGAATGAATAAATGATATAATTACAAGATGGTAACTGTAAGATATACAAACCAATGAAGATGCTTCCCCATTAATGAATGGGGGGAAGGATGAATAAAGAATAAAAACCATATGATCATCTCAATTAATACAGAAAAGCATTTAACAAATTCAACATTTCTTTATGATAAGATTCTAAACAAATTAGACATGGAAGGAAAGTACCTTAACACAATAAAGGCCATATATATGACAAACTCCCTGCTAACATCATACTTAGTGGTGAAAAGCTCTAAGCTCAGGAAAAAGACAAAGGTGTCCATCCTCACCACTTTCATTCAAAATAGTATTGGTGCTAGCTAGAGCAGTTAGGCAGTACAAAGAAGTAAAAGGCATGCAAATTGGAAAGGAAGAAATAAAACTGTCTCTGTCTGCAGATGACAAGATCTTATATATAGAAAACCCTAAAGACTCCACCAGAAATTGTTAGAACCAGTAAAACTCAGTACAGTTGCAGGATACAAAAGCAACATACAAAAATCAATTATTTTTCATATGTTAACAACAAATTACCCCCAAAATAAATTTAGAAAACAAAGCAATTTATAATAGCACAAAAATAATAAAATATTTGGGAATAACTTTAACCAATGAGGTGAAAGATCTGTACAGTGAAAACTGTAAGGCATTGATGAAATAAAATGAAGACACACATAAATGAGAAAGTATCCTGCATTTGTGGATTGAAAAAATTGATATGGCTAATATCCATATTATCCAAAGCTATCTCCGGATTCAATGCAGTTTCTATCAAAATTCCAATGGCATTTTTTTGCAATAATAGAAAAGAAATCCTACAATTCATATGGAAATACAAAGACCACAAATAACTAAAAGCAATCTTGAGAAAGAAAAACAAAGCTGGAGTCATCACACTTTTTGAGCTTAAATGATATACAAAGCTACAGTAATAAAAAGAGTATGGTAGTAGCATAAACACAGACACATGTATCAATGGAACAGAATAGAGAGCTCAGAGATAAACCCACACATATACGGTCAACTAATCTTCAATAAAGACACCAACAATATACAATGGGAAAAAGAAAGTCCCTTGAGTAAATTGTGCTGGGAAACTGGATATTCACACGTAAAATAATGAAATTGGACTGTTATCTTGTGTAATACACAAAATCAACTAAATATGAATTAAAGACTTAAACATAAGAGCTGAACCCATGAAACTCCAAGAAGAAAACAGGGGAAAGTCTTTTTGACATTGATCTTGGCAATGGATTTTTGAATATGGCACCAATGCAGAAGCAATAAAAGCAAAGAGAAATGAGTGAACTGCAGAGATTAATAAGTTGAAACTCTGCAAATGCACTTTGTCATTTGTAAAGTCAAGGAAATAGCACCTATTTCATGAGAGTGTTTTTGAAGATTATGTGAAATTAGAGTGTAGTGTTGTCTCATGATAAGTGTTCATGAATCACATTGTGATTGCTATAGTCATTGCTATTGTTATCATCGTGAATTTCTTGCTTTCAACATGCTAATAGTCCAGCACAGGGATGTAGTTTGTCATGAGATCACACTGAAAAGAGCCATTAGCTACTTGATGGCACTGGTGGAGGTTGTTACATGTGCACGTGAGTGGGCATGAGCAATGATTTTGGGCAAAATAATAACTTAGATGAATCTGTTCACTGCTCTCCATTTCCATCATCTCAAGGGTGAACTATTACAATGACCTTCAGATAACCTCCCTGTTTCTCACTCCTGTTCCCCTAACTCATCCACTGTACCCAGTGTCTGGCATTATTATTGTTGAGTAAATGAATAAATAATGAATTAAAAGTCTCTGCTCTGGCACACTTACTTTAGCCTAAAGGCACCCTCCTGCACATTGGTCTTGTCTTCCTGAGAGCCCACTTGGCAACACTGGTGAAATGCTGTGTTGATCTGGCACTAGTAAATGCAGCATTTGTAAGTTCAGCTGAAACTTCCATGTACACTCTATCTTTCTGAAAGTCACTACACTTCATAAGAAATACCGATTAAAGATATCACGATGATTAATTTTTGGTGTTATCTTGACTTTATTGGAGGATGCCTAAATGACTGGAGAAGCATTGCTACTGAGTGTGTCTGTGAGTGTGTTTCCAGAAGAGGCTGGTGTGAGAGTCAGCAGAGTGAGAGAGAAAGACCTGCCTCAAAGTGGGTGGCCACCATCCAATCAGTTGGGGACTGGCTAGAAAAAAAGGGCAGAGGAGTCCTCTACCTCTGGTTCCTCTCTCCCTTCTGCAGTGGGACACTTTTTCTCCTCTTGCCTTTGGGCATCAGGCTCCAAGTTTTTTGACTTTTGGATTCTGGAATTTGCACAAGTGGCCTCTGGTGTGGGTGTGGTGATACAGGGGTGGTGAGAAAGACTGTGAGGGGTCCTCAGGCCCGACTGAGGCACTGTCAGCTTCCTTGGTTCTGAGGCACAGGACCTGGACTGAGTCATGCTACCAACTTTGAGCCACACCCCAGCTTCTCTGCATCTCTGGCTTGAAGTCAACTTATCATGAGACTTCACCTCTGTAATATTCTGAGCTAATTCTTCCTAATAAATATGTTTTTAAATATCCTATTGGGTCTCTCTCTCTGGAGAACTATGACTAATACAGATTTTGGTATTAGGAGTGGTTCTAGAGAAACACAATTTTAAGGACAAATTTCTTTAATTGGCTTTGGAATGTCTGGAATCGGCTCTCTAACCTGATTAGACTTAAAAATGCTAAGACCTTTAATAGTGCGGATAGCACTGATAGCCCATGGCATGAGCTGCATATAGAAATATGCAAAGTAAATAAATCTGATACTTCTAATTCACCATTTGTAAGAAGCAAGAAACTTGGTGGCTCTGAATATGACACTTTCAAACATTTGCAGAAAACGAAGGAATATAATGATGTTGATTAGTTGCTCTTAACATCACTGGACTAGATGACGAAATAAAATGGATAGGAGAATGAAAGTTGGGTGAAGAATGAGAAATTACTTAATGGGTGCAATATGCATTGAGTGATGGTTTCACTAAAAACTCAGACTTCACCATTGCACAATATATTCATGTAACAAAACTGCACCTGTACCCTTTAAATTTACACACACATACTCTCAAAAAAAAAAAAACAAGTTCTATGCATTTGATTATTGGCTCCAGATACACATAAATAGCCTAAAAGCTTCTAAGTATGCCCCGAAGAAGGCTCTTTCTCCTTGTAGCCGGCAGGTTGAAATTGCTGCAAATCAGACACAAACCCTCGCCATGTGATTGACTGATTTACAACAAAAGGTGCACTCAGCTTCTCAATCTACTGTTGAAGTGAGGACATCGATTGGGACAGAATGGAATCTTTTAAGTTGGCATGAGTACACGTGGGAGGACCCTGGTGAAGCTGGGGACATTGCGTACCTACATACTAATGAGTCCTTTTTGCCAGGGGAAGTGGCCTTCCTATTCCCAGTGGCAACCCCACCTGGACCCCAGTGGTGAAAGCATTGGCCTTCCCAATCTCTGTCTCAGGGGGTTAACTCTGCATTGCCTGAAGAAACAGTAATAGCCTCCCCTGAGGCAGTTGTCTGGCAAGACAACGTTGATTCTCCTCCCGACCCACCCAAGCCACCCATCTTTGCTTCTAGATCTTTAACCAGATTCAAGTCTCAGCAGACCCTAAAGGTGAGCTGCAAGTGGGAGCCATGAGGAGGTGCACTTTGTTCCAAAAGAATGACTTTTCTGATTTATACAAGCAGAAAGTTGAGGGATATGTGTGAGAGTGGATATTAAGGGTGGGGATAATGGTGGGAGAAACATAAAGTAGGATCAGGCTGAATTTATTGATATGAGCTCACAAAGCAGAGATCCAGCATTTAATGTGGTTTTGGAGTATAAAAAGGTGCGAGCAGCATGGTTGGTTGGTTGGCTGAAACATGAATCAAGAGATGGCCCACTGTGAGTGGCTGGAGATGCCTTGTCTCCCTTGGTTTCATGTAGAGGAAGGGGTTCAAGGGCTTAGGGATGTAGGAATGCCAGAGTCGATTTGTTACTTAAAACTTGCTTACCCATACTGAAAGGATTCATAAGATGTACCTTTTGCCAATATTTTGAGAAATAGATTTGTGAGAGCAGCATTGGCACCCTTGAAGAGCTCTTTTCCATAGGATGACTCTTGCAGTAAGGAACACAGTCACTCAGTTGGAAAACGTAAATGTAATGGGAATAATTGGTTCTCAGGTGGCCAGAGCTAAAGTGCAGCTCTCAATCACCAGTACAAGATGGGTGTAGTTACTATGATGGACCGCAGAAGCAAAGTAACAAACCAAACTTTATGACAGTTTGGGTGGGATTGGAGAACATCATCCTAAGTGAAGTAACGTAAGAACAGAAAACCAAATGCTGCATGTTCTCACTTATAAGCAGGAGATAAACTAAGACACTGAAAAGGCATTTAGAATGGCCTAACAGACACTGAAGACCCAGAATGGGAAGGGTGGATGGATGGGATGTAAATCACCTATCAGGTACAATGTGCACTGGTGGAGACGGAGGGTACACTTAGAGCCCAGACTTCTTTACCACTATATAATGCATCTATGTGACCAAAAATTATATATAATCCCTAATGCTATTGAAATAAAAAAATTAAAATATTGCATCCCTGGAGGGACTGCAAAGATTCATGCTATCACTGAGTACTTGAAGGAAGCAGAGGTGGCGATTCCCACCACATCCCAAATCAACTCTCCTATCTGGACTGTACAGGAAGCAGGTAGGTCCTGGAGAAAGACTGTAAATTATCACAGGTTTAACCAAGTAGTAAGTATGGCCAGTTGCAGCCACTGCACCAGATTCGGCTTCATTGCTTGAGCAAATTAACACATTTCCTGGTACCCGGTATGCAGTTATTGCTCCACCAAATGCTTCTTTCATACTTGTACACAGGGCCCACCAGAAGCAGTCTGATTTCAGCTGGCGAGGTCAGAAATACATCTTCACAGTCCTACCTCGGGGGAGATCAACTCTCCAGTCCTATGTCACAATTTAGTTCATAGGGATCTTGATCATCTTTATCTTTCACAAAATGTCACAATGGTCCATTACATTGATAAGATTGTGCTGATTGGACCCAGTGAGGAAGAAGTAGAAAACTCTGTCCTCACTAGTAAGACATTTGCATGTCAGAGGATGGAAAAGAAATAACCCCCCAATTCAAGGACCTTCTCCCTCAGTAAAGCTTCTAAGAGTCCAGTGGTGTAGAGTATGTTGAGATAGCCCTTCTCAGATAAAGGATGTGTTGTTGCATCTGGCCTCTCTTACTGCCAAGGAAGAGGCACAATGCCCAGTAGACCTATTTGGATTTTGTAAGCAACATATTCCACATTTTGGGTGTGTTACTTCGTCCCATCTACGCAGTGATCCAAAAATGGCTAGTTTTGAGTAGAACTCAGAACAGGAGAAGGCTCTGAAACAGGTCCAGGTTGCTGTGCAAGCTGCTTTGCCACTTGTACCACGTGGTGCGGCAGATCCAATGGGGACTGAGATGTCAGTAGCAGATAGGGAATCACACAGGAGCACTTAACATTTTGGACAAGTACTGCCATCAACCACAGATATCTACTTTCCTTTTGAGAGACATCTTTTGGCTTAACTTAGTATGTTTATACCCTACTTGTTCTGTTTTTCTGGTGAAACCCTAACTGATCTATAAATAAAAGTGCTAAGAGATCTGGTGTCTGAGATCCCTGGTAGATGAAGCACCCATCAGGGATCTCAGAACTAGCTGGAGGGTTGGGAAATGGGCAGCAGACAGTGGATAGAGGTCCAAACTAGAAAAATATGGTTGTGTGGTTGTTATTTTGAAAGTATACTAACAACTGGGCTGCTATGGCCTATGGCAACGCAATTCACGTGCTATAGGAGACGTCTCACAAACACTTAGGAGGTAAATGTGATACTGGGTGTTGTTTAACTAAACTTGTCCTCAGAATATTTCTCTGAGTTCTTTACGCTGTGTAATTTCTACCAGCAAGACTAGGAGAATTAAAAAAAAAAAACAAAACACAAAGAATTTTTATAGAGTTGTGCTTAGACTGCCATCTTGTGGATATTTAGTTTCATAGTCTAGTGCTGACAAACCAAACAGATAAAAATAAGTGTATACAAACTTTCTTTTTAAATTGACAAGTAAAAGTTGTATATACAAGGGGGGGGGTGGCAAAAAATCAAGAATTTATTTATAAAAAACTGTATATTTATTCTTACATGTTTAAACTTCAGTCACTTTCAAAGTACTATTTGATGGAATACACATATTGAGATGCTTTTCCCACTGCTCAAAACGGTTTTTGAACTCATCTGGTTGATGCCTATTAGTGCTTCTGCCATTTTTTGTTTCACCTATTACACATCAGCAAACTTTTTCCTCTAAGGACTTTTTTTTCATACAGGGAAACAAACCAAAAACAAGTTGCTCGGGGAGAGATTGGGTACATAGAGAGGGTGGGGTGTAGGGGTCATGCTGTTTTTGGTCAAAAACTGCTGTGGTGTGGGCAGGTGTGCTCCTAAATCACCCATCATGGAATGGGCAAATACTCTGAAAGAATCTCCCTCCAAAATTCACTGAAGTTGAATGCCACTTCTCACAACAATGGTAGTTGGAAAACTGACACCAGTGGGTTCCTAGAACAACTTACCTAGTGGGGAAAGCCTGTATGGCAAGGGGCCCACCCTCCAAAAACTCATTCCATTTTTTGGGTCCCCCTCATATTTGTGGCGTACAATGTGATGTCTCGATATATGTATACATAGTGGAATGGCTAAATCAAACAACTTGACATATGCATTACTTCACATCGTTATCATTTTTTTGGTGATCGAAACACTCTACTTTTAGCAATTTTCAAATATATAATATATTGTTATTAACTGTTGTCTCCATGATTTGCAGTATATCCCTTGAACTTATTCCTCTCATCCAACTGAAATTTCAAATTCTTTGACCCACATCTCCCCAGTTCTTTCCACCCTCTGACTTCTGATAATAACCATTTTACTCTCTGTTTTTATGAATTCAATTCTTTTACACTTTACATATAAGTAAGGTCATGCAATATTTGTCTTTCTTTTCCTGGTTTACTTCACATAATGTCCATTCATGTGTTTACAAATGACAGGATTTCCTCATTTTTAAAGGGTGAATAGTATTTCATTCTGTATCTATACCACATTTTTTGATCCATTCATTCCATTAATGAATGCTTAGATTGATTCCACATCTCGGTTATTGTGAATAATGCTGCAATGAACATGGAAGTGCAGATGGCTCTTTGACAAATTAATTTCCTTTTCTTTGGATTTATACCCAGAAGGGGGATTGCTGGATAATATAGTAGTTCCCTTTTTATTATTATTATTTTTCTAGAAAGCAAGATTTATTGAGAGGACAGAAAATCTCCCATAGCGGAAGGGGACCTTAGGGGGTTGCCCCCTTTTTAAATATTTTGAGAACTTTCATATTGTTTTCCATAATGGTTGTACTAATTTACACTCCCACAAACAGGTACACATTCATTCTTAAAAAATGTTCAAACTGGAAGAGACTTTGTATTTACCAGATGCCCTGCTTTTATAAAATAAAACATTCAAAGCTGAGAAAATAAAATTACTGGTCACTGATGACATTTTAATTTGGTCAGTTTGATGGGCCATTTGGATACATCAGCTATGCCCTCCTTCCAAACTCAGTAGTGGAATAAGATGGGGTAAGACATAGCTTGGAAAGACATGACATTTGGTGAAGGGGTCCAGCCCCACAAGGGTCGTGAGATTTCCTGAAGGAGAGACGGATAGGTGAAAGACGAAAATATTATACTCGGACACCTGCTTCCTGAACAGATGACAATTTAATGTTAGTTAACACAGAGCTTTTATACCATTCATAAAGGGGCAAGACAAAGAAAATTCCTTCACGTGCATATCCTCTACAAGTTACCACCATCTAGTAACAAACAAGCCAAGAACCCTGTAAACATTCAGACAATGAGTCTTATTCATAAGGCCAAAGATGATAGTTTTAGTCCAAAGTCCTGAAACTGTCTCCAGAAAGTTCCCAGGTGCACAGTTCTTCATGTAGCAGTTTTTCTCTTTTGGGCTTTTATGACCTTCAAAGTTTTGTGATTGCCTTTCTTGTCCAGGTGTCTTCGTTACTTTTCTCTTATCCTGCAGTGTTTATTTCTAAAGAAAACTCAAAAGAAGCTTTTAATGACATTTCCCAGGCCCCCAAGGTTGTTTTCTGTCTTTAGCTAATCTGTCATAAAAGTTTCTGATTAGTATATTTTGAGTTCAGTGAAAACCCACTCTATAAATGTTAACTTAGAGTTTTAACTATTGAATTAAGTAAAAACCTTAACGATTAATCTTTATCCTAAATCAGTGAAGACAGTGCTATAAATCACCTACATAACTCCTAGATAAGTGTTAGAACTTATAATGAGTTCATAATGAACTTACTATAAACTTACTATAGGTGTTTCTATAAAACCTTATGCCTAAACACTAAACTGCATAATTCTAAATCAAATAAGGAGTGAATATACTAATATCATTTTTTATTCAAGCAATATCTAGTAACTTATAACCAAGTGAAAGAAAGCATTCTTGATGTGCTTCAGAATTTAACCCTTGTATATGTTAGAAAAGCCAAACGGCATAGTGGGAAAATGGGAAAATGAACCATGACATTCTCAGGTTAGGTGTGAGTACTTCGCATAAACATGCCATTTTCTTCTTCCACGACTGCACAGAATTTCTTCAGCCACATCAAACAGCAAAGGTGGAAGACAGAAGGGCCTCAGCTTCCCGGGCTCGCCCTGCGGCCGGGGTCTTCGCCCCACCAGGACCCTATCAATCAGGTGGACCTCCAAGGCCGGCTCCCAACAATTTGGAGTGAGAATGAAGATAGGATGAAACCCAGAAATGAGATGAGGCTGGGGGCTTGTTCTTAGTAATTATTTTATTTCAAAATTATTATTTTAAAGTCAGTGTACAAATAGTTGCATAATAAAACTAAAGTAGAATTTATAAATAGCAAAAGTCCTCAATATACCCTTTCTATTCTATCTCCTAGAGATAACTCTTTATCTGCTTCAACTTTTAACCATCTCCTAGTTACCACTATGCATTTAAATAATGGACTTATGCTTTTTTTATACAATATTTATAGATTCCCTGCTACAGACAATGAGGTATTAACTTACACCACTTACTACTTTCCTTATACATTCTCATTCCCTACATTTAATATTTATTTTATTATTTTATTTTTAGATTTGTTGGTTATCTCTGTAATTTCAGCTGATATTTCTTCTTCCATTATCTTGAGTCCTTGCTTATTTAGGATGAGTGCCTTTACCCCTCTCTCCATGTTTCCTCCCACTCTTCTTCATTATGTCAGACACAACTTTTCTTTATGTTCTCCAGGTTATTCACTGTAATGTTCTGTTCACCAGCCATACATAAACCTCCCATGACTTTCCTTCATGTGGAGTTTAAAAGCAAAACCAATTAACAGCAGTTACTTTGTTATGACTAGATACATTTATTTTCCAAAACAAGGCTAAGTATGCTTAAAAAAATTTTCTTCTGTATTCACTCAATATCCGCATTTCTCAGCTTCTCAGTGGAACATCTTTCAAGCGTCAAGATCAAGTGAAATCTTCTTCCTTACACTTCATCAATGACCTAAAGTCTTGTAAAGTTTGTTGTTTTGGTTATTTCTTTCTTGTTTTTTTCATTTGTCTTTTAAGAAAATTTTTGGCAAAAGGATAATATGCCTTTGTGATATTCTCGTTTATTGGCCTTCACAGATATTTTGTCTGTTGCACCGAGTCTCTCCAACTGTTTTTGGAGAGACATCCCCATCTTAGCCTCTGTCCTACTGCCCCACTCCAGGCTGGGTGTTTCCCATGCTTGTGGCATAGCTGGGTCACCCCAGACATATTTTTTCCCCGGATCTCACTTGTGTTTTCTTCCCTGCAAATGTTTATAACTATATGTTATCACTGGTGATCTAAAATTAACAAAGTTTTTGTTGTTGTTGTTGTTGTTGTTTTGTTTCTTTCTCATCTATTCAGCAATAGTGAACACCTTACTGCTGAAAAACTTTTGTCTTTCTCAGTTTTGGGGATTTTCCCCCTAATCTTTCTTTAATAATATGCTTTCCTCCGTTTTCTTGATTTTTTTTCTCTCTCTGAGATTCTAAGTCAAATGATAATATCTCTAATTGTCTTATTTTCTATTATATTTCTCTTTATTGTTTTGTTTACATTTTAGGATATTTCTGTGACTTTATTTTTCTATTATTCTGTTGTTGTTTTTTTTTTGCTATCCTATTTTTATTCTCTTTACTGTTCTCTGCTTATTCTTTGTCTTATTATTTAGCATACTGTTCATGGTTGTAGAATCTTTTTAGGTACTTGAGTTCTCTTTCTCATTTTTTCCTTTTCCTCTTTTATGCTTCTGGTTTTTCTTACATGCCTAGTTATCTTTGGCTTTGTCTCTTCCTATTTAAGAATAAAGGATGGAATTCTGGTATAGGCACCTCCCCTGCTATGTTGGCGTTTAGTATTTGTTCCTGATAGGACGTTACCCTGGGCGGAAATTTTGATCAGGACCTCTGATTACACAGGGGGGACTTGTAGACTATCAAGCTTAGCTTTAAAATGAGAAAATGAGGAGGTGGCTGTCAAGCAGAGTTTCCCCAAAAGTCAGAATCAGGTGACTTTATTTTGTGGTGTGCCAACACCCCACTAAAGCCTTAGCTTTCAAGATGGTTTACACATGTCAGCCATGAAAGAAGTGGAGAGAAGGGAATTTAACTGACATACCTCATCTCTGTTTATATATTCAGTAAGTCCACTCCAGACCAATCTTTCCCTCCTGAGCCCAGAGCACCTCTAAGATTCCAGCTCGCAGATAAGACTCTACATGGAAGATTCCAGGCTATGACTTTCTTTGCTGTGGTCCATCATTATACTCCCATCTGTTTTTTGTCTTCCAGGGATTTATTGAAATTTCTCAACTATTGATTATTTTTTGCTGCCATCTCCACTGTTTTTTTATTGTGTGCATGTGTGTTTCTATTCATGCTATGCACACACATACTATTTCAGCATGTCCTGGGAAGTACAGAACACAAATGCAGTCCAGCACCTTGAACAGTTAGACAGCTTTCCTTTGATGCTAAGTTGTTCTATTTCATTAGTGTTCATGTGATTTCCTGAAATATACTTTTCTTATTTTTTTATGATGTTGGTTTCATGATAAGGAAATGATTACACATCTATTTTTTAAAGAAGGAATTTACAAAGGAATTTGGAAACAGTTTCTCCTCCTTCCAATCAATAAATCAAAGGCTAACCGAGGACCTCCATGTGCTCTGAAATATAATTTGCATTTGACTTTTATTTTTTTCAGCTGGAGTCTCACTTTGTCACCCAGGCTGACACACTCAGAGCTACCACAGCCTTAATCTTCTGTGCCCAGGTGATCCTTCCTCCTTAGCCTTCCAAGTAGCTGGAATTTCAGGTGTGTGCCACGATGCCCAGCTAATTTTTGACTTATTGTAGAGACGAAGTCTTGCCAAGTTGCCCAGGTTGGTCTCAAATTCTTAGGCTGAGGCAATCCTCCCACCTCATACTGCAAAAGAGCTGGGATTATAGTGTAAATTATCAAGCCTGGTCAATATGCATTTATTATATGACCTACAAGGAGGCTACAAAGATGAAGGGGTTGGGAATGGCTTTTGAGGAGCCAATCACCAGTGTCTACCCCATTATTTCACATAGCAGCAGCATACTTTGAGCAAATAAATTTTTAATCTTACAGAACTTTCTCTAAAGTATTTACCAAGGTACTTCATTGATTAATATTCATTCACTTATCCACTCAACAAATATATTAAGCCTTATTCTGAGTCAGGTACTATGTACAATGCTAAGTAATTAAGACACGGTCCATTCCCTCAGGGACCTTCCAGTTGGGATAGATAAACTGATAAGATAAAGAGAGATCGATAAAGAGAACACCTAAATCAGCCTAAAGTTGGAAGGGAGCCACAGAAGGCATATTAAGTGTCAGACACTTAGGTTGGGAAACAAAGGCAAAAGAAACTCTCACTCCAACTAAGCACCATGATGCTACACAACTTCTGGGCCAACATGGATATCAAAACAGAGATCAAAAAATACCTGGAAACAAATGAAAATGAAGAAACATCATTGGGAGCCAGCCATGGAGGCCCGCCTGTGTGTTAGGGATCCAGGCAGACTGTGGACCCTGAGACCACTAGGATGAATTCAGGAGCTGATGGCCCATTCCCTTTTCCCTTTTTTGCTGTTGGCACGTCTCAGTAGCAGGGACTTTGATGATCTAATCTTGAAACTTCGAAAGTACGACAGGCATGTCTAACTCTAGGGATTCATTGTTCCCATTTCTCACAGACTGTGGTTTTGGCCTTTCAATCAATTATGGTTCAAACTTGGGTCACATTCGGGAAACTTATATATGATACAAGCTTCTTTATAAGATTTAAAAGTATATTTGTAGTATTAGTGTATACATATGGAGAGTTGTCTTCAGCTTTAGATGGTATAGATGATTATCTAGAGTTACCAGAAATGGCCCAGCATGAACTTTGGACTGGGCCACATTCCTAAGGGCCCAGCGTGTAACTTGGACTGGGCTGCATTCTTTTAAACCGGTTTTTAGCTACAATTAGTGTAGGTTTTTTCTACTTATTATAGAAGTTGAATTTATTTTATTCATAGAAAGTATCGTAGAATAGGTTATGCTACATCAGTGAATTATGTTAGTTCAAGCATGATCAAACATGATATTTTGAGGTTTAATAGGAATACAGCTAACTTTAGAGATTTCATTGTTCCCATTTTCTACTAATTGTGGTTTTGGCTTTAGTACAATTTACAGTCTGTATTTGGGTTTTATTTTTAGAAGCTTTGTTGCTGATGATCAGCTTTATATATTAGAATTAGGAATTAGAAACTTTTATAGAAGTTAAAATAGATATATAGGATTTTAGAACAGCCATTTTCTTAAGAGATTGTAATCAATTGTTCCTAGAAATGGCCCAGTGTGATCTTTTGACTGGGCCACATTCTTTAGGAACTGGGTTGGGCTATAATTAAGAGTTTCTATAGTATAGGTAGAATTAGTGTAAAATAGAAAGGTATTAGGATTTAAGTTAGTCATTAGGTGTTGTGTATGCATAAGTTTTAAAAGTTATTGATCATTAGAATATTATGATGTTAGAATTGTTGTATTGCTTTTGAGAAATATTAACCAAGCATGAGGAACATGAGATAATTTTGGGATTGCCCTTCCTCATGCTTGAGGAAACACCTGGTGGGTGGGGGATGCCCCTCGCCCACCTGGCTTTGTGTTCATGTAAATGTCTTGTGATTTAGTTGGGATTGCCCTTCCTCATGCCTGAGGAAAATGCCCGGTGAGTAGGGGTTGCCCCTCATCCACCTGGCTTTGTGTTCTCTTGAAAGTCTTGTGATTTAACCTGTGAAAATTTGGGATAAAAGGATTATGGTTTGTCCCACTAAATAGCTTTTGCACTAGACAGAGTTCAGTCTCTTTCTTTCTCCCCCCGTCTCTTTCTTTCTCTTTATTTCTCCAGAATAATCGCCCATGCTGCTACACCTCCCACGGATCCCCTAAATCTTTCTGCAGGGGCTGGCTCCCTGCAAAACATCTTACCAAAATCTCTAGGATGCCATGAAAACCATCCTAAGAGGGGAATTCATATCTCTATGAACACACATGAAGCAAATGTAAAGATCACAAGTAAACAGCCTAACAAATCACCTAAGGAAGCTGGAAAGGCAAGACCACCAACCGCTGACTTCAGCAGAAGAATCCAGATCACCAAAATAAAAGCCTAAATTCAGGACATAGAAGAAAAAAAAAATAATACCAAAAAAAATCAATGAAACCCAAAACTGGTTTTTTGAAAGGATGAACAAGATTGATGGACCCCTAGTTAGACTGACCAAGAGAAAGATAGAAATTGCCCAAATAAACACAATCAGAAATGCAAAAGATTGAGTCACAACTGACCCCAAAGAAATACAAAAGATTATCAGAGATTACTATGTACACCTGTATGGAAACAAACTCAAAAACCTAAATGAAATGGAAGACTTTCTGACTTCGCACAACTTCCCCAGGTTGAAATTAGAAGAAATAGACACCCTGAATAGACCAATAACAACCCAGGAAATAGATTATGTGATAAGTAAACTACCTACCAAAATAAAATAAAATAAAATAAAAGCCCTGGACTAGATGGCTTTCCAAGAGAATTTAACAAAACATACAAGGAGGACCTGATACCAATCCTATTGAAAATATTCCAGGCAATCAAGAAAGATGGAACTCTCCCCAAATCATTTATGAAACTAATATCACATTGATACCCTAACCAGGTAAAGATCCAACAAAGAAAGAGAACTACAGGCCAATATTTTTGATTAATATAGATGCAAAAATTCTCAACAAGATTCTAGCCAAACCAGATCCAACAACACATCTAAAAAATCATCCACCCTGACCAAAGTAGGCTTTATCCCTAGGATGTAGGGCTAGTTCAACATCCACAAGATCATAAATGTAATTAAATACATCAACATATATAAAGACAAAAGTCATATGATTTTATCATTAGATGTGGAAAAAGCTTTTGATATGATCCAGCACTCTTTTTTGGAAAAAAAAACAAAAACCCTTAAACATCTAGGCATAGATGGAACATACCTCAAAATAGTAAGAGCCATCTATGAGAAACCCACAGCCAAAATACTGCTAAACTGACAGAAATTGGAACCATTTTCCCTGAAAACTGGAACAAGACAAGGATGCCCATTCTCACCCCATCCTGTTCAATATAGTATTGGATTCTAGGTAGAGCAACCAGACAAGAGAAGGAAATCAGGAGTATCCAAATAGGAAAAGAGGAAGTTAGGTTATCCCTCTTTGCAGATGGCATGATGCTATAACTCGAAAACCCAAGAGAATCTGTCAAAAATCTTGCACCAATAAAGGACTTTGGCAAAGTCTCAGGGTATAAAATAAATGTGCAAATGACAGTCGCTTTCCTATACACCAACAATAAACAAGCAGAAATCCAGATAAAAAGCACAATCCCATTCACAATAGCCACACAAAAAGAAGAAATAAATACCTTGGCATCTTCCTAACCAGAGAAGTCAAAGAACTTTACAGTGAAAATTACAAAACACTGCTCAAAGAAATGAAAGATGACACAAACAAATGGAGAAATAGTCCATGTTCATGGATTAGAAGAATCAGCATTTTTAAGATGTCCATTCTGCCCAAGGCAATCTACAGATTTAATGCAATAACCATGAAATTACCAGCAGCTGGAAATGACAATATAGGAATTCATATGGAAATATAAATGACTACAAATAGTCAAACAATCCTCAGAAACAAAACAAAACAAAACAAAAACAACAATAACAAAACAAAACAAAAACAAAGTTGGAGGTATCACACTCCCAGACTTTAAACTTTATTAGAAAACTACAATAATCAAAACATCCTGTTGGTACAAGAATAAGCAAGTAGATAAATGGAACAGAATAGAGATTCCAGAAGCAAAATCTCAATTTCTCAACCAACTCATCTTTGACAAAGCCTCCACCATCAACCACTGGGTAGAGGAGAACCTATTCAGCAAATGGTGCTGGGAAAACTGGCTGACCATGCCTAGAAGATTAAAAGACCCTTACCAGTCACCATACACAAAAATAAACTCTAAATGGATCAAAGACCTAAACCTAAAACCTCAAACTATAAGAACCTTAGAAAATGCAGGAGACATCCTTATGGAAATTGGAACTGGCAACCAATTTCTAATCAAAACCCCAAGTGCCCATGTCATAAGAAATAAGATAGACAAGTGGGACCTCATCAAACTGACAAGCTTCTGCAAAGCCAAAGAAACCATCAAGAGAGCAGGGAGACAGCCCAAAGACTGGGAAAAAATATTTGCTAGCTGTATATTTGACAAAGGCCTAACATCTAGGATCTACGAGGAACTCAAATGTGCCAAAAACAAAAAAAACCAAACAGTCCTACTACAAAGTGGGCAAAAAATATAAATAAGCATGTCTGAAAAGCAGACATACGAGCAGCCAACAGATACATGAAAAAATGCTTAGTCTCACTAGTCATCAAATAAATGCAAATTAAAGCCACACTGAGATACCACTTAACTCCAGTCAGGATGACCATCATCAATAACTAAAAAAACAACCGATGGTGGAGAGGATGCAGGGAAAAGAGAACACTTCTACACTGTTGGGGGGAGTGCAAACTAGTACAACCTCAGTGGAAGTCAATTTGGCTATTCCTAAAAGGTCTAAAAATCGACTTTCTATACCACTCCACAATCTCTCTACTGGGAATATACCTGGAGGAACTCAAATCATTCTATGAAAAAGATAACTGTACACACATGTTTATTGCAGCAATGTTGACAATAGCAAAAACATGGACCAACTGCGCTGCCCATCAAAAGAGTACTGGATTAAAATAACGTGGTACATATACCTGATGGAATCTTATACAGCCATAAACAAGGACAAAATTATGAACTTCACAGCAACTTGGATGGACTTAGAGTCTATAATACTGAGTGATCTATCACAGAAACAAAGAACTGAGTATCACATGTTCTCACTCATAAGTGGACCTTGAACAATTATCGTAATACTATAAGAAAAGGATTGTCAGTTTGGGGAAATTGCTGGAGGTGGGGTTAGGATTGGCAGTAGTGGGATTCTGCTGGGGGAGGGGGAAGCACATCCCATCAACAAGGGTACCTGCATAATGAATATTTGTATACTTAACCCTAAATTGTACCCCACATCTTTAAAGTAAAAAAATTTTAAAAAAAGAAACTCTCAGTCCAGTGGAAAGAGACAGATAAGGGGGATAAGGAACCTGATAGAGGATCCTGTTGCCATAGTTCTTGCATTCCTAAGTCAGGACTAGGGACCAGGACCAGGGAGTATTATTTGTATTGTCCATTTTAAAACAGGAGTCAAATGTTTTGTAGATCTAGCATCTTAAACAACTCAAAGTTCAGAACTTAGGCCTTCAGAAGCAATATTATTTGTTATCTCTACAAGCTTTCCTTAGTTAGGTTTTGGTAGGAACACATAATACATACCTATACACATATGTCCACACTCTATCCCCTACCCTCTAGTTCTATGTACCTGAAGGCACCACTTGCTCTTTCTTTACTTGTCCTCTTTCTTCTATGTCTTTTCTTATCTCAGTAGTTATCTTCAATTCATGAAGGAGTTCTTTGACTACTTCACCGAAGGAATAAATGCCTAGAATTGATTTTCAGCTGATACGGCCATATAGGTGGTTCAGATATTGATATTTCCATAGCAAAGGTAACTACTGCCCTGAACCCCCTACAATCCCCCCACATCTCTTCACCTTAGCCTCTTCTCCACACAGTTAGAAGCTAACGGACTAATGCCTACCATTGTGTGGACTAAGAGTGACTTCTAGATCACTCAACTTCCCATGACTTTTTGGTTACTAAATATATTTAATAATTTTTCTGAGCTATTCCATAAGTACAGAGTTTGCAAAACTCAATTGCCTCCAGAGGCCGTTTGGTAATGGGACTGAGTGAAGCTAGCTAAGAGGAAGTAGAGATTATGCTGCACTGGTGAGTACATGCTTCACTCTAGAGTGCATCTACAAGCAGTGGCCAGTTGTATTTGATTTTCAGAAGAGGAATGAAAAATATGGGTTTCAATGTGAGGCATGAGAAAAAATGTAGTAAGAAGAATTTTTTAATCCTTCTAAAATTATTAAAGTTTACATCCATAGCATTATTTTAAAAGTCACTATACATAATCTGCAGATGGTGCATAGAATTTAAGTTAGGTAGAAATTAGTAAATGCATGGTGGCACCTCAGTTATTTTGCTAACAGAGATAACTACAAGAAACACAGACACACACACACACACACATACACACACACACAAATTTTTATTAATATCCTCCATATTTCAATAGTCGTGGTGCCTAGAAGAAGCAAAACAAATTGGGGTCAAGGTATTGGTAATATTTATTTCACCTTAAGTAAAAATATGTCAGAGTTAGAATAATCATCATAAGGTATTATTTTATTCAGGCAACCAACTGAATGCTAAGCTACAAAGAGGTGATTTGCCACTGAAGTTTCAAAAGAAGGACCAATCTCTGAAACATCTCTGATTTTTTATTTCTCCCTAAAATATATCCCCGCATAGTTTGTCATTAAATCTCTTTGGGAGGGATCATTGCACACACCCTTATGTATGACTGGGACACAGAAAATTTGGAAGGAGAGTGTTCTGCAACCCACTCACCATAGTATGCAGGGTTTGAGCTTAGAGAGTTTTAGGTATAGTTACTTTGGCTCTCTCAGAAATAGTGAATCTTAGTGTTTTGGGTTCCATTGTTTTAAGGGACACGGTGTGAACCGAGTTGCTTAATATGAACCACTAATAGTTGAAATGATGGCTTATGAAAGATAAAAGGTTAACGTAAAAGATTAATCCAGGTTAGCTGGAACAGTAAGTTGTTTTTATTAAAAATTTGTTTGTCGTGTTGAGAAAAAGAAGTGGATTGGATACCCCTTTGTCCTCACAGAACTTTGATCTTCTTATACTTAGCACTACTGGTCATTCACTATTTACTTGCTGACTGTCTGCCCTGTTAAAACATAAACTCCATGAAGACAAGAAATTTTCTTATCTTGTTTACTGTTCTATCTTTCCCAGAATCTAGACAAATCCTGGAAATAAAAGAAACTCAATAAATACTTCCTGGGTGAGAAAATACATGAATGAATGAGAAGATTATCGTTGTGCATGGATAGTTGCAAAGATCAATATGGCACAAGCAGCCTCTAATTACAGCAATGCTGTTCTTTGTTTACAGAGTAGGACTGCCAGTTGAAGCACCTCCTGTGAATTTGGATCTACTTCAGTTTGCTGAGACGATACTGCAATGATTGACAAAGCGATTGTCTCTCTATTTCAAACTCACCTTTTCAAACTCAGCTTTATGACGCTGGGACTGGGACAATAGGAAGCAGAGTTTGGGGTCCCGGCTAGGCTCTTTGGAGGAGGAGGCACTGGGTGCTTGCTGTGAGGATGAGGGTAGAAGAAGAAATCTCTCTTCCTAGTACCAGGTAGCAACCCGCGGCGTCTCCCAGCTCTCTTGGCAGCAGCAGTCTGTCTAGTTCTATTCTCCAGATCCCTTCTACACTCCTGCAGGGGCATCTGTAGCAGCCAGGCAGTGCCGTCTCCTCAGAGGTCTGGTCCAGGTCTGGCTCCAGCTCTACTGGGTGTTTTTTCAAAGCCTAATTCCTTCTCTTTATTCTGCCTTCTCTATTTAGCCAGTTCCCAATAATTGATTATAATTAATTTGTAATAAATTCCATCTGTTACAATAATTAGTATGCTTCCATGTTTCCTGAACTGGACTCTGATGGATGAAGAGTCTACCTCATGTTCTTCATCCTACAGCTATGTGTGTTTCTACAAATCCTGTATTTCTTTCTTTTTTATGAAGTTGTGGGGTACAGTTAAGGGTTAGGTATACAATTGAGTTTCATTCAGGCACCCTGTTGATATGGGGTGTTTCCCCGCTCCCAGACAGATATTTGCTACTGTTAATCCCATCTCCCTCCCCCCACCATAGTTTTCCAGTATGGTCAGTCATTTTCATATAGTATTGCATTAGATGTTTAAGGTCCATTATATGAGTGAGAATATGTGATATTCGAATCTTTGTTTCTGTGAGAGGTCATTCAGTATTATAGACTCTAGTTCCATCCAGGTTGCTGCGAAATTCATGATTTTGTTCTTTTTTATGGCTGCGTAGTATTCCATCGTGTATATGTACCACATTTTTTTAATCCAGTCCTCTTTTGACGGGCAGCATGGCTATTTCCAGGTTCTTGCTATTGTGAACAATGCTGCGATAAACATGCGTGTGCAGGTATCTTTTTTATAGAGTGATTTGTGTTCTTCAGGATATATTCCCTGTAGGGGGATTGCAGGGTCATATGGGAGGTTGGTATTTAGAGCTTTTAGGAATCACCACACTGCTTACACAGAGGTTGCACTAGTTTACACTCCCACCAACAGTGTAGAAGTGTTCCCTTCTCACCACACCCTCTCCAGCAGCTGTTATTTTTTGACTTGTTGATAATTGCCATTCTGACTGGGGTTAGGTGGTATCTCAGTGTGGTTTTGATTTGCATCTCCCTGATGATTAGTGAAGTTGAACATTTCTTCATGTGTCTGTTGGCTGCTCGGATGTCTTCCTTTGTGAAGTGTCTGTTCATATCTTTTGCCCATTTTATAATGGGGTTGTTTGTTTTTTTCTTTTCAGCATGTTTGAGTTCCTTGTAGATCCAGGATGTTAAGCCTTTGTCAGACCTAGAGTTGGCAAATACTTTTTCCCAGTCTGTAGGCTGTCTCCCTGCTCTCTTGATGGTTTCTTTGGCTTTGCAGAAGCTTGTCAGTTTAATAAGGTCCCACTTGTCTATTTTCTCTCTTATGAGCTGTGGGTTTTGGGTTTTGTTCAGGAATTGGATGCCAGTTCTGATTTCCATGAGGGTATTTCCTTCATTTTCTAAGGTTCTTATGGTTTGAGGTTTTACATTTAGGTCTCTGATCCATTTGGAATTAACCTTTGTGCATGGGGATAGATAGGGGTCCTGTTTCAATCTTCTGCATGTGGTCAGCCAGTTTTCCCAGCACCATTTACTGAATAGGTTCTCCTCTCCCCAGTGGTAGGTGGTGGAGGCTTTGTCAAAGATGAGTTGGTTGAGAAATTGAGGTTTTGCTTCTGGAATCTCAATTCTGTTCCATTGATCTATATGTCTGTTCCTATACCAATGCCAACCTGTTTGGATGATTGTAGCTTTATAGTAAAGTTTGAAGTCTGGTAATGTGATAGTACCTGCTTTGTTTTTTTTTTGCTGAGGATTGTTCTGGCTATTCTTGGATGTTTGTGTTTCCATATGAATTCCTGCGTTGTTTTTTCTAGGTCTGAGAAGAATGTTG